>NW_028140522.1:0-24235 GCF_965202585.1 Thalia democratica | reverse complement strand
TAAGTTTAATATACATCTAAATTGACTTTTCTAAAAAAGTACTGCATCTATAAATTTGAACAAATATCTAACTTTAAGTTGGTAAATCACATTCAAGTAAACTAATACATTTAAACTTTAATAGTAACAGGCTTACTTACGTAGTTGTATAACACAAATTTATTAAAAATTAGAAAAAAAAAACGAATGTAAAATATAAGTAATAAATAAATTTAATGATAAAAAAAATCATTTTTAGTGAAGTGACGATAACAAATGTTAACAAATAGTTTTTGATTTGTTATGTTGGAAACGTAGAACCCGCGGGCCAAATCAGGCCTGCGAGTAGTTTTTAGCTTGTCAACAACTTGTTCGAAACAAATAAAATGTTGATAAGTTATATTGATAAATGTAGAAGGAAACATAACAAAGTTTCCTCCTAGTTTTGTTATTATTATAAGACAGTTTTAATTAAATGTTTATTTCATTTAAATTATGTTTTTGAAGAGTTTCAATTAAACCCTTTTATTTTATTTAAAATACTTTTTATTACTACAAAGTACTAAAAGATAACTGCTGATCTGGTTAACCTATATATTTTACAAACAATAGTTTAACCAAACGATGGAACACACACACAGAAATATTTTATCTTGAACATAAGGGCCATTATGATCTAGTTATTCATTATAAAATCATAAAGAAATCATACCAAAAAAATAGATGAATCATACAAAGCACAATTATTAGAGAGATCAGTAAGGAATAAATTAGACGTTATAGAACAGTGGAGGATAAAAAAGATAAATAAAAAACCAATTTAAACGATGTGTTCAAACTTAAGTTCATGAATTTACTAAATTAGTTTCTTAAATGTATTTAAGGTTCGTTCGATATAAGATTTAAAATGTTTTTACAAATGAAACTTAAGTTTTAAATACAGTTCAAAATACGATTTAAGTTTAACAACCAATATTCAAAAGATTTAACTATTATATTTTTTATCTTAAATTCTATAATCTAAAGATTTAAGTTTATTTTGTGTACTACGGTATACAATTACTGACGATTACAGTTTTTAAAACCGAATCAAGTTTAATAAAAATCAAAAACAAGTAAGTTACCACAAAAAAAAAAAGTATAAAATATCTTATTAAAAAGAAAAACTAAAATACTTTTCTACGCTCATCAGTGGAGTTTATAGCTGTAATAAAACAAGGTAGTTTTTATTTACTTAAATACGTATAACAAACATAAAGAAAAATGTAATAGAAATAAACAAATAAAGCACAGTAGTATAAAATAAATAAATAAGGTGTTTAATTAATGCACAAAAAATAAGTGAGATAACAAAGTGGTCATATTCGCAAAATTAATTTGCCTACAAAGTTCATGTTTCAGGCTAAAACCATCGTTTACTTTGAAATTTTCAGATGAAAATCAGTTCGTTGTTTTTATACTGTTTTAAAATAGTGTAAGCTCTAATTTTAAAAAAAGTTTAAAAAGATAATCAAATATTGAGCTTTTAATAATTAAGATTGCTTTGAAAACTACCTTTGTTAATTTTTTGTTTTATACAAAATAGTATATGAACTATGTAATCTGGAAAAATTCATAGACTATCATTTTTGTCTTTAAAATAAATTACTTTAAAATATGTTTTTACTCGATAAAATTTTAAATTATTAATACTCTAATTATTATAAAAAAAATTATAGCACTACGATGCTAAATGAAGGTAAACCGTTTAAAAATTAGCAGTTTAGGTTATTTCTTAATCGAATATTTTACACTAGCTTAGTAGCCTTGCGATGCACCAGTGGCGTCGCGTGGTATTTTTTTTAGGTGGTACAGGAAAAATAAAACCGAGTTGCCGGTGCTTTAATTACCTCTGCTCGAGTTGCCTATGCTCGAATCGCCTCTGCTCAAATCCCCTCTGCTTGAGTTACCGGTGCCCGTGCTAAAGTCGCCTCTGCTTGAGTTGCCCGTTCTAGAGTCGCCTCTGCCCTGCTTAGCTTTGTTTTCATTTTTTGTTTACAATCGCTTGTGGAATGATATTTAAGCCTGTACTGTTTTAGGGAATTTTCAACTTAGCTTACTTACCGCAAGATATTGATTTTGCGGTAATTTTTGAATAAGTTTTGCTTTTTTGAGTTCATTCAATGCAGTCAGCTAAGAGTTTGCGGCAGTTTAGTGAGAAAAAAGGTCGTTGTCTAAATTGGAGTTTTACAAGAGTTTTTGTTCTAAAAAATTGCTAAAACGTTATAGATACTTAATTTTTTCTTACAACATTTTAAGGTGGTGCAATTGCGGCAGTGCAACACCCAACGCGACGCCCCTGCTATACACAGAATTTTGAATTTGGACAACAGTAGATTTAGGTTTAGTATTTCAAACAAGTTATAAAAGATGTCAATATATTAGATTTAACGTATCAAATTTTGTTTGGTACTCGACATACAAAAAGTGCATAGCAATAATTCTAAAAATAAACCTAGTAAACTTTTTTTTATGCTGAACTATTGTAACAAATTGACTCGAAAACCGAAAGGTTTTTCGTATACCAGGTCCTAGGACAAATATTTTGCGCGCTTTTTTTGTTGTTCAATAAACCAATACAAGTTCTTATAATAAGTAAATTTTTATGTGAAGTTGTTTTATCTAGTGTTTTGTTACAGATCTTTTTAGTAGCATGTCTAAAAAGTTAATAGTATGTACTATATGGTTAATTCACAAGTTTACTCAAAATGAAATTTACTTTAAGTCATTATTTTATATTTTTAAAGAGTTATTTAATATCGATTTTGTCGAATATTGAATTTTTTATAAAAATAAATGTTTTGAATAAAGCAAACTTTGCCTTAATATGTCTTTAAGCGGTATAATTGTCGTGTAAGTATCAATTTGTCTTTTTAAAATTTATTGATAGTTCGAATACTTTTATTGCTGAGTAGACCTTAGTTCTGTACGATGAACACAAACGCGTGGCTGCAGTAATATTAACCAACAAAGCATTTCGGTTTTAATTAAAGCTACCTGCATTTCATGTTTCTCACAACAAAGCTGTTGGGTGTAATGAGTTTAGCTATAGGAGTAAATTAAATCAACTGAAAATGTCTTCATTTTAAGTTAAAGAGTTTATCGTAGGTGCTATATCTTGATACAAAACCTTATAGATAATAATGAGCACTAGCTATGTAATAGTCTTAATGTTAAAACTTTTAAAGTATATCATTCTAAACCAGGGGTCGGTAAGCTGCAGCCCGCGAGCACGTATATCTGAATGGAATGCTAACCGCAAAAGAAGATTTTGCGGCCCGCGGGCAGGTAAATGTGGCCCGCTGTCCAAAATATATTTTTTTAGTTTAGTTGGTTTAATTTGATTAGTTTCGTGTTAAGTCCTTGTAAAACATTTTAAAACAATTGAAACACTTTACTTCTTTAGCTTAAAAATGTGAAAAAGACAGATTAGCATTCCACCAGGGTTTTTTTAATCAGTTTCATAACAACTTTTTTCTTACAACAGCAAGTAGTTTTTTGAAAAAAGAGTGTAATGAGTGCTCGGATTTAGTAAGTAAATTATATAATACTTATTTAGTAAATAAACTAAATGCAAATATTTCCCGTTTTGTACAAAAGTAATACACAATAATTAACAAAAATGTTATTTCTCAACAGTTTAGGTATACTTTTTACATGATTTTTATACCTAATCTTCTTTTATGGATGTTTTTTTATTAAATGTTATATTTGAGTGTGCACAAAAGCATTAAAAATAACATGATAATGATAATAAATAAGGTTTATTTTATTATGACACATACTGATTTTTTAGAAGCTGTGCACTTTAAATTAATTCCTATGCCTACTAATGCTCAAAGATGCTCATATTTCAAACCAATTTTATTTGATCCTTAAGTAGATTAAGTTTAGTTTATTCATATTTTATAACATTGTTGTTACTACATGTAACATTCAAGTGTGTACAGATACATTTTAAACAATATATATGATATAAATTATTTTAGTATTTGTTAGGTATACGTTTTCATTTTTCAAACAACTTTTTTTAGTAATTTAAGTTTATATTTATGCGTTTCATACTAATACCTTTAAGTATATTTATTTCATCTTGCGTAAAAAACTTTTCTACAGACGGACCACATTTAAGTTTAGACTTTCGTACTTTGTGCTCAATAAAATTTGGAACGACTAGATTACTAATACATAAATTTAAAAAACGTACTTTTAAAACATTTCTGTGCATTCTCAATCTGCTTTTTAGAATTTTAAACAACAATTTCATTTGTTTTTTATCGTACTTTTGTCTAAATCTACTAAATAAGTTCTTTTCGGTACTAACTTTAAATAACTTCTCTCATTATATTTCCCTAAAAACCTTTATTAAAAGTGCGGTTAAAGGATCTGATACCAGACCTAAACAAAAGTTGTGTTGTAAACAAATTCAATTGCTTCTGTGAAAGAAGCTATATCGGTCAAGCTCCGAGGCATCTCAAAGCCAGGATAAAGAAACATTTATCTGCTTGCGTGTTGAAATTTTTTGAAAAGAACCTGAAACTAAGACAACGGCAACCAAAAACGAAGCTGAAAGATCTTCAGTTGCAGAATATTTAATAAATGATAGAGATTGTGCTAGGAAATACAAGATATCTAGACTTTAGATAATTCATCATTGTAATAGTGTTTTTGATCTCGTTAAGTTAGATGCTATCTCTATATTTTTAAAGAGGCCAGAATTTTGCAAACACAAAGGATTTAATTACAAAGTGTTTTTATTTAGTTTAATTATCCATTTTGTTTTCCTTAATAGTATTTAATTTAATTAATGATTACTTTACACTGATTATTTATTGCGCTAATTACTTAGTTAGTTTTTTTTTTGTTTTCAGGAGAAGTCTATTCATACTTTATGTTCTGTTCTACTAAAAGTTTCTGATGAAAAGTATAAAAATACGTATTAAACTGTTACAAAAAAACTTTAGAGAGTGTTTTATACTTGTTATTTGTTTAAAATATAGAAATAGTCTAAAAAAAAATTGAATACCAATTGCAACGCAGTCTATTTATTTATAGACTTTTTTTTTATAGAAAAAGACACTTTGAGAGGAAAGAATTAAGATCTTTTTTAAAATGTTTTTTGTTTTTTTGCTACCTTTAAAGATTGACTTGACATTTTTACCGTACATAACTGTTAAAATACCTTCATTCAGTGTAATCTGTGTGTAGAGACTTTTGGTGTCTAGACTAGGAAAGTGTTGATATGTTTTATTATTAGTGTAAATATTCTGTTAACAAATTCGGTTGATGACGAAACACAAAACTTGTCATTGGGACAAGTTTTAATTTCTGTTTAAAGTCATTTAGCAAGTTTTTACTCTGGCGTGTTTATAGCAGAAAATACCGGTCTCGTTTGATGGTCGTTTTTGTAAGTTTTAATCGTTCCATACAATTTTCCTGGCTGGGCGTCTCGTGGGTAAATTTTATGACAAGGTTCTTATTAACTAAACATTTTATATATTTCTTACAGTAATAAGCGGTTATGTTTTTCTTTTCTTATGAAAGGAGCTTACTTACCGCATTTGTTATTTTTACAGTTATTTTTTACAACTTGCTTTTTATGTATTTGAACAAGCTACCATCTGCATTTTGATGTTTTCATAATATTTGACTTTACACTCTCTCTTATAACATCAAAAATATTTTTTAAGAAAAAGTTTATAAAGATTCATATATAGTTATATACTTATAATTTATTGAACGACAAAAAATACGCTCAAAATATTTAGTCCTAGAACCTCGTGCACGAAAAAATCTTTCAGTTATCGAGTTGCACACCACGGATACCTTTTAAAGTCTTGTCCAGGACATTTAATCAAAAATATCTTTGTATTAAATATTAATTATGACTTAAACTAAATTTTTATGTGTTTTCAGAAACAATAAATGTTTTTGATTAGTAATTTAGTGGTTAGATAATTTTACTTAGAGGTTACTTTACAATTTTTATTTTTTTAGTTTGCAAGTAGTGAAGTATTACATAGGTTTTGCTTTGTTTGTTGATTTTGTATACTACAACTAATTCTGACTTGACTTAATTTTTTATCTGTAGTGACAGTTAGTTGTTTCTGATAAATATTTCTTAATATTATATTTAAATTTTTATAGGTATTTTTACAATTTTTAGTTACTTTAGTTCGCAAACAAACATTTTTTATATAAACTTTGCATTATTTGTTGATTATGTTCACTGAAAGCTATTAGCTAAGTCTGACTAAACTTTTCTTTTTTATTTTCATTAAGTTGTTAAAAACGTTTAGATACTTTAGATAAAATTTACATATGTTATAAAAATATTTTTCTTTATTTGATGTTCTTTCCTGTAGGTTGTTTAAATACTTTTATATAAAATTTTATTTATTATTGATTGTTATAATTTATTTTTTATTACTAAAGAATTAAATATTTAAATGATAAAAAAATTATGCGTAAAAGCTCGTAAGAAACTTTATAAGCTTGTGGTGTACGAGTCGATAACCGAAAGGTTTCCTTGTACACCAAGTCCTTAGATAAAATTTTTTGAGCGATTTTTTATTGTTCAATAAACAATTATGATACTATTTTGTTGTTTATATGAAAAGTTTTAGATGCATAAGATAAGTATCTTTTTAATTTTAATTTTAATAACCACGTTATTTTATCAAGTTACTTGCACAAAGTTTTTTTTTCAAATTGTTTATTACTACTAGTTTTAGTTAAGTGCTAATTTTAAGTTAGTAAATTTATAACTTTTCGAACACAGAAATAAAAAAGTAGCTTAAGTTGTTGAGAATGGTCAATGATATATAAAGGTATGAGATACGTTTATATATATATTTTTATGTTTGATTTGATATTTATTTAAACAAGTTTATTAAAGTTTTTTCTGAAAAACTAGCCTAATTATTTATATTTACTTTATGATATTAACAATTTTTAAACTAGGAGATTATTAAATTTGACAATGTCAACCTGCAGCACCCCCTAACAAAAAGATCACGCGACGCCACTATCTTGTGCTATTCCTACCACTTATACACTTCATACAGATTAAAGACTATTATTTTTAGCAACACTTGACACACTCTGTTAGAGTTTTATAAAAAAAATCTGTATTTATTTCAGAGTTTTCCAAAAAGAGTACTTTATTTCTTTAAGTATTGTTTTTTTGAATATGTTTTTGATTGCCGCAGTTAGAAAGAGATAATATAACTTTGGTATGTTGGTATTCAATAAGTTATGTATGACTGTAAAAAGTAACACTAATTTGAGTTAAACCTCTTACAACATTTTTGATAGAAGAGCTTAAAAATAAGTAAATAGTAATCATAAAACTGTAATAAGAGGTATATAAAAATAACATATAGTAAAACAAGCTTTTTTAATTAAATTTTTACTGTTTGATAACAATTTAATACTCGGAATCCCATAAAGTTTAAAAAAATATTCTTAATACAAACAAAAATTTAAACCTGCTTAATTATTTTATAACTGATTTACACTTTCTTAAAGTTATGTCTTAAATTATTTTTTAATGCACTACTTGATATATATTAGCTTTAAAGATAAGTGAAGGCTTTAAATTTCAATATACGAATAAACGTTTTTATAAAACTACTGTATCTTTTTTACTTATCTAAAAAATAAATTAAAGTAGAACTATAAAATTTAAAAAGTTATAACACAAGCTTAATTAAAATACCTCTTAAATAGATAAAATGTAAACAATTTAAATGTAAACAAATTTAAACTGTACGTAGTTTTAAATTCTTTTAATTTTATTTTTTGAGCCGATAAGCTCAAATGGTAATTATAAAAAACAATTCACTCAAAACTACACAAGCCTAGCCTTCGGGTTATAATAACAATTTAGTTATTATTAATAATTTATTAGAAAAACTAGTCATTTTATAAAGGAAACAAAAAGTTTTTGATTTGAGAAAATAGTTTGATGACCTGTTGAAATGTAACAAAATATACATACTTTGTTGTTTTTTGATGTCCTGGACAAGACGTCAAAATGTATCCAAGTGGTGTACGACTCGATAATCGAAAGGTTTTTCCTTGAACCAAAGTTTTTGAGTGTTTTTTTAATTGGCCGCCGGGGAGCGTTATAAGGTTGTTTACCAAAACACTTTAGATAACCAAAACAATATATGTTTGTGCGCTCAGTTCAGAAGATTATGCAAGAAGCAAATCAAACTTAGGATCTTATATTATATTATTAGTAAGACTTATTTTTAAATTAAAGATTCTTACATTCAAACAGTATAAGAACATTAAGAAACCTTTAAAATGTCTCATTATAACTAGACAAACAAAATTTTACACTTTTTATTAAGCCTATATAACAGTTTTTTTTTCATTTAAAAATGTAAACAATAATTAAATTAGATACGCAAAAGTTACAGATAGTACTTTGTCGATGTTCGAATTAAGATTATTTAAAAAGTTTTTAAAGTTTACAGTTATGACAAAGTGTTACTAAAAATGATCCATCTTGTTATATAAAACCTATAAAAAGATAGAACAAAAATTAAATTTTAGTGTAAAAGCTTCGTACAATTTAAAACTGTACACTTTCCTGGTTATAAGTTTAAATATTTTTTTAAATTAAATAGTTAAACTACAAGCAAGTTTTTAACTGTAGATTGTAACTCTTCCTTTAAATTTAAAAAATGTTTAGTTTAACTCATATGATTGTAAAAATTTAATAAAATATAGAAATTTTTTAATTTATATTGCCTTATTATTAAATCAAAGAATTACTCATTTTGCAAGAAAATAATAAAAAGTTTTTGAAGAAACACAATTAACTAAACAACGAGAGTAACTAAATCTGAAACAAAAAGTTCAAACAAACAAGGATAAAAGATTGTCAAATTCTTTCTGTTCACATACCTTAGGTTTATTTAAATCAATACTTGTAGATTCAATTTTGACTGGGTCAAAAATAATAGTACAGCTCCTTGGTATTTTGGAACTCGTTTCACTATAACTTTTCCCACATATTAAATTTTTAACTAAAAGTTGTGAAATTGATGATCTATTGATATATTTGCAACACTCATTGCTTAATGCGTTTATCGTATTTATATTGTTGCCTTCACGGTGTTTCGGATTTAATTTGAAGTGAATGAAACTCGTTTAAGGGTTTAAATTGTAGAGCAATAAATAAAGGGCAGTTTTGAGCTCGGTGTGGACATTTTTCTCATTTCAGTGTCTACAGACTTTATCTATCAATGAAGATGACTGTTATTAATTATTGTTGGAAGGTTTTTGAGGTAATTAAATACCATTTGCACCTAAAAATTAAAATATTTTTGTAAATTGTTTATTCGAAGCTTTTCGTTTTACTTACATAAAACTTTATCGAGAATGAAATATGAGTTTGTAATTAATTTTGTAATAGGTTTGTAACTTGTAGTATCATGATGTAAACAAAAATATTGTAAATCTAAAACGTTGATAACTGTAGATAGTAAATATGCTAAATAAAACAAACTTAAAACTAAGTTATAACAAAAATCACTAAAAAAATTTAAATCAATATATGATTAAAACTGTTCCTTCCCCATTCAAAGTTACTTGCGTATTTAATAAAGGATTTTCTTCATCAATGACCATTGTTTTAAACCAGGGGTCGGTAAGTAGTTGGTGCTTGCGGGCCAAATTTAAAGTTTCCAAAACCTTCGCGGGCCGCAGTTTTAGTTTAATAATCTTTTGGTTTTAGTTTTAGTCACACTAGAGAAAGTTTTACATTTTTTCACTTTATTATTTTAAATGACGTTTGGCTATACATAGTATGCCTATTTGAATTATAAATATTTATTAAAATAAATTTTCCACTGCCTAATATACTTAAGTCATATTAAACGATGTACTACCTTATACTCTTAATAAGTTAAACTTATTATTTTTATAAATTTACTTACGACCTAACTCTCTATAAAAACCGAGCTTGGAAATTATTTATAGGTCACTTTTATACATTTATTATATAATGAACCATTTTAATATTTTAAAAGTATTATATTTTTAGTAAATTATTTTTTATATTAGTAAACTTTTACGTCTTTAATAGTTTGCTCTCTTTAGAAAATTTAGTAATAGTTTAACTAAACAAAATTGATACCTATTTGTATTGTAGAAAACCTAAAACGAATTCTTTAATATAACTATTGCTCGAATACTTTAATAAAATACCTTATTAGTTATTAATTAGTCTTTTACATGGTTGCCACTTCAAAAGCAAAAATATCCGATTTATATCATACCAGCTTAAGTTTATTAAAAGTT
Source organism: Thalia democratica (assembly GCF_965202585.1). Classification (NCBI taxonomy): domain Eukaryota; kingdom Metazoa; phylum Chordata; class Thaliacea; order Salpida; family Salpidae; genus Thalia; species Thalia democratica. The sequence continues at coordinate 13,900 of NW_028140522.1, read as the reverse complement.
GAATAAGCTAAAAACTTGCTTTTAATCAAGCTTAAATACCTAGCTAAAGTATAATCATTATAAAAAAGTACAGAATATGTAAGTAGACATTCTGTAGAATACATTTAATAAATTACACTACAGTCATAAAAACTCCACTGAGAATTAAAAGATTTATTCAAAGTGTTTGAAAAAAAGTTTCACACACCTGAGTTAAAAAAATATCTTAAACAGGTAAAATCGAATCTGAGTTTTTTAAGTTTTTAAACTAGCTTGTTTTTCTTTCAATTATTTTAAGTAAGCTAGAATGGACAGTTAAGTTTCTTAAATATTTTTATCAGAAGTATTAGAATTTATTAGCAATTAATGACATAGAAAGACTTGTTTTTTATTGAAAATTGTAGAAAATGTTTATCTGTTTTAAATATATTGCAATTAAAAAAATAAAATGTTAAATATAAGACGATTTATAAGAATAAAAAACGTTGGTAATAATAAAGCTACTGAATAAAACAAAAAAAAAAGCTTCAGTGAGTTCCAACAAAGTTCATGAATATTTTCAGTAACTACAGACTGATCAGAAAAAGCTGTGAAGGCAAGTTATAAAGTGGCAAAATTAATTACTAAAAAGAAGATACAGTTTAGAAATTTAAACTTTTTATAAAAGCTTGTAAGTGGCAGTAGTAAAATATTTTTGATTATTTCTACATTGACAACAAGAAGTCGTGTTTAGGAATTTTCTGAAGATTATAAAGCCGCATAAATCAAATTGGAACTTTATCAATCTGTAAAGATGAAAGAACTGATACAACAGGTATTGCTCATCTAAGAATTTTTATCATAGGTGTTTTTACTAATTTTTACATTTTAGAAGAGTTTCTAGGATTAGTTCCAATGCAAAGCACAACAATAGGTAAGACACTTTAAAAGAAAAGCTGCAATGCACCAATATAAAGTTTTTTAAAGTACAATTTTTTGTTTCTATTTTGGAATAGAACTTAATTAAAGGTAAAAATAATTGTCTTAAACAAAATAGCAATACTAAATATATGCTTTTAAGCTACTTTAAATATATTTTTAATAAAGAAAAACATCTATATGGTAGAATTTTTATGTTAAATCGAAATTTTATTAATCTACTAAAGAAAAATGTTTAAAATTACTGTTTTTTTGAAAAATTCTTAGATTAAATTTTTTTTCACATTTTTATAGCATAAATTTTCAAATTTCGAGCTTTTTCGGGATTTAAGTTTTTTGGCGACACTGGTGCTTTACTTTTATAAGTATGTAATCAATATAAGTAGTATTTCAAACTATATCAGCTGCAAGACTTAAAAACTAACTCATATTATAATTCAAACCAACACTATAAATTGAACGAAACATTTTAAGTTGAAAGCAAAAATGCCAGTCTGAGTGACTAAAAACTAGCTTGATACTTAGTATACAAAAAGCAATTCAAGCGAAAAACTGAAAAAATGACTAAATTTTCCTGATATTTGAAGTCTTCAAATAGTCATAGTTTGAGTATGTGGCAATGTATAGTTGTTTATTTGCTTGAATTTGAACTATTTTGATTAACAATGTACAAACTTAATAATTTTATCATTCCTAAATCTAGTTTGTGACAAACAGCTAGTTCCAATAAACATTAACTGTGTATATTAGTATGCAAAGCACAATAATTAACTTAATTTGCCATAAAGCATTGTTTTAAAAATGAAAGAAATACCTAACATAAACTATTTTAAATTAGGTTATATCTATTGTTTTAATTGTGTCTGTACACACTTAGATAACACATGTAGAAACAAAAATGTTAGTAAATTATGCATAAACTATACTTAATCTAACTTAAGTATTAAATAAAAAGTGGTTTTAAAAATATAGACATCTTTGTACATTGGTGTGCATAGGAATTACTTAACGTGCAAAGAAAACTTCTAAAAAATCAAAATGTGTCAAAACCAAAATATGATACGTATTTCTTATTATGATGTTATTTTATATGTGTTTTTGCACACTCAAATATAACATTTAGTAGTAAGGTATCTATAAAAGAAACTTAGGTATAAAATACATTAAAAAACTTAAAGTGCAAAGAAATGGAATTTTAGTTAATTACTGTGTATTACTTTTGTACAAAGTGGAAAACATTTGCATTTAGTTTGTATACTAAACAGGTACTATTTTACTAACTTACTAAATCCAAGGGTTTTTTACTTTACACTCTTTTTAAGATAATAATTTGCTGTTGTAAAAGAAAGTTATTATAAAACTGAAAAAAAGACCCTGGTGGAATGCTAATCTGTCTTTTTTACATTTTTAAGCTAAAGCAGTAAACATTTTAATTGTTTTTAAATGTTGTACAGGTACTTAAAACCAATTTAATCAAACTAAACAAATTACCGCGGAAAAAGATTAAGTTATACCATATTTTTGCTTCGCGGGCCACATTTACATGCTGGCGGGCCACAAAATTATTTTTTGCGGGCCGCATTCAATTCATTATTAAAACGTGCTCGCGGGCCGCAGTTTGCCGACCCCTGTTCTAAACCATAATGTTTAACTGTTTTACATCGGTTTAAAACTTTAAAATTTTCATAGATATTTGTGTTTTGGCAGGATTTGCGGTTGTAGATATGTTGAAATATTGCGCTGTTTTTGTCGAATCCTTTGTGGTCTTTGATTCGTCGGAAACATTGGCTTTTGTTGTTGTACTTTTGAAAAACCGATTTTATACGTTTTTGGAACTTCAATGGAGATTACCTACGTAGATTATTGTGAAAAAAAGTTTTCATTTTTTTGATTTGACTTGGTTTTGATTATGTTTAAATATAATGTTATAAACTTTGTAATCTTCTAAAGATTATAGAAAATTTAATCAAGCTATAGAAATAAAATCCGCATACACCAGTAGAAAAATATCCAGCTATTTCAACAAAAAAAAAATGCTCGGTTGCTTTCAATGCGAATGTCATTTACAAATATACTTGCTTTGAAGATCAGAACATCTCCTACGTAGGAGAGACATCCAGACAATTTTTCCGACAAATCAAAGACAACAAAGGATCCGATAAAAACGGTGCAGTATTTTAACATATCTTCAACTGCAAATCCTGCGAAAAAAAAATGTCTATGACAATTTTATAGTTTTAGAGCGATGTAAAATAAGTAACCTTTATAGTTTAGAATCAATGGTCAATGAGGAAGAAAATCCTGTATTAATTATGCGAATAACTTTTAATGAAAAACGAACAGTTTTAAGTGTATTTTGATTTAAATGTTTTTAGTGTTTTTTATTATAACTTTGTTTTAAATTTTGTTGATTACTTACTATCTACAGTTATTGCTTTATTATACTTTAAAGGTGGCAATTAAAGCTCTCAACTTAAATAAAATAAAAGGAGATTGATCAATAATAAATTTTATTAAACAAAACATTTTTTATTTATTTTATTTCATTATCTAATTGTTTAAGTTTTAAGATTATATAATTATTAAGTAACTTACATTTATCTAAATCTAACCAAACAACATAATATTCGTATACTAGTAACTTTAAGCTATAAGTTTTAATTAAATTTTATTCAGTTTTATGTTGTATTTTTTTTTATTTTTCTTTTGTTTCAAGTTTAGCATAATGTCTTCCTACATGTTATTATATAAACTTTTACAGATTTTAAACAACTGAAGATCTCGTCTTCAAACGAGTGAAACATTGTTTTGTTTAATAAAATTTAAAATTTGTTATTGATCTACTCTACAGTTATTAATATTTTAAGTATCTATCGTTTACGTCATAAAATTACAATTTACAGACTCATCTTTTATTCTTAATAAAGTTTTATGGAAGTAAATAAAACGTTAGTTCGAGGACAAAACGCCTCGAACTAACAACGAATAAAACTGTTTTAGTTTTTACTGTTGTCAATGTTATTGATAATCATGAACAATAATATGTTACGTTTGACAGCACAGACTACTGGTCTTATTTAAAAAATACTACATGGGCCAGAAACTTGGCGGGCCATACGTTGCCAATCCCTAATTATAAAATTTCAAAACCACCTCTAATTTGAAAAATATTAAGTACAAAAAAATATTTAATGAACAAAATTTATCATGTTACTAATCTAAACAAAACTTTGTATATGTCTTTATAATTATAAATGCTACTAAATTTATAGTTTGTTTGTCATTGAACATAGCAATTACATAACAATTGTTATTTTCAAATCATTTAAATGCTATAATTTGTTACACTATAGAAAAACTCGATTTATTGTTCTAAAAATTTATTGAAAACAAACGATAGTAATAAGTTAAATCACAAGGAAAATAATTTTCAATATTTGTGAATAAGTTTTCCATTTTCAACTTATAATTCTGTTCAAAGAATATTTATTCTAAGGAAAGAATGTTTCCTAGCAGAAAATATTTTTTAAAAACTATATCTACTTGCTAAGAGAATTTTTATACAAAAAACGGAAAAGAAACCCAAGCGCCTGAAAACCTAGCTGTGAAAGATTTTAAACAATACAAAGTTACCGTAAGACCAATTTACGCTAAACCTGTACTATGTCGCTGTTTTATCCTTGAAAAAAAGATTCTTTAGATTTTTAATTTTAATGATTGATTGGAAAGTTTAGTCCAAAACACACCTCTATAAAGATAAGTATTAAATCAAGCATAATCATAATCACCGCCACTAAAAGAACTAAATCACTCAAATATTTTTTTTGGTTACGCCACCATTCACAAACAACTTTTTGAGTTTTATCGTTTTCGCCTTTAATTTTTTTAAGCTCAACTTTTTTAGAAGCTGCACAACGTAAAAGAAAATCTTTTTCTTTATCTTGAAAATATTTTTGAGATATAAACAAACGTTCCAAAATATTAAATTGTTGTGATATTGTAAGCACGATTTTATATTTTCCTTCTTTTAAATTAACTCTTAACGAATTATTGCAAAACTTTCTATAAACATTAGGAGAAGAAGATTTTAAGATACTATTTTTTTCGTCACTGTTTAAAACAAGTATGTTTCTGCAGAATCCGTCATACACCTTATCAACTAAATTAATCAGTATTTTAGTGTCGTTTTCTCGCACCAACAAGTCATATTCAACTAAAGACACTTTGTGGTTTCGGTTTATTGCGGGCCAAAATTCCTGAAACTCTTCTACGGCTGTTATTTTTGGGAAGGCAACAACGCTGTTGTCAAAGTAGCAAATGTCAAGCATTAACAAATTTTTCAAAAAGCTGCTCGTCAGCACTTCTAACACTCTACCGTGGGGGTCGTACAGCTTGGTCGAGTGCTCGTTTGAAGCAACTACAGTGTAAGCGTGCCCGCATGCAACGTCAAGCCGAGACGAGGAGTTTTTGAACGCTGCCACCATCAAGGATTTTGTCTTCACTCCGTGGTTTATCACGTCGGACATTTTCAAAACGTTCGAACCGTCGCAAAACGTCTCGCAAAGGTTGCTCGACAAACTGGTCAGCACGGTGTAAAAATTAACGTCGGCCGACGACCTGTAGCTGCCGTTGAAAAGCAGCTGAACGAGCGCCTTCTCCAGCATCGGGCTAACAACGCTGCTGTTGCGGCTGCTCGCGTGTTTTATTTTTTTCGAGAAGAGCGGTTGGTAAAAATTCACTTTGTCGTCCACTTTGACCAAGTGCCTCCTGCCGTTCCTGTACAGGTTGAACGCGAACTCGGCGGGCCGGTCGCGAGTGTAGCGCTGACCGGCGGGCACCACTTCGTCGTAAAGCTGCTTGTTAGTGGCCAGCGAGGCCATGGAAGCTATCATGCCACAGTTTCCCTCCGAGCCCTGCACGAAGCTGTCAAGGTTCACAGTTTCGTCGAAGTTCAACGATTTTTTCTGCGCGCTGCCGATGCTTTGGTATGATTGAGGAAGTAATGCAAAGTATAGATCCATGGTCTTTTGCAATATATAATTGCTTATCATATTTGTTGTGTTTATAATTATCTGAAAAATCAAAGTAGTTATATACTCTGCGCTTATTAAGTAATTTTATATTTTTGAGCACTATTATTTTGGATAGTAAGAACACTCATCCGTTTTAAATAAGTCTATATTTTATTTGAAAATCTCAGCTATTTAACGTAGAAACGTCTTTATCAAATAAGCTATATAAATTTCAATAATGTTATTTTCAACAGTAAAAAAAAAATAAGTCAGTTAAACTATGAAACTAAAGTTAAAAGAAAAACTTTAAGGCTTAATGTTAAAGTAATTTTGTGTGAATATTTTAAATTTAATTAGTAAACGCTTTTAAGTTTTTGAAAAAATACAATAACTTTTATTAAGTTTTAGTTAAAAATAGATTTCATATTATATAATTAAGTTAAAAACATTTACAAAGTTATCCATGTACTTTTCAAGATAGAAATCAACTTAAAGAAAGTTGAAAACAAAAGGATAGTAAAAAACATTAAGCAACTCGTTTTATAAGTGAGTTATGAAATTTTTACTATTGTTAAGTATTTAACTAGTTTATAGTCAAGCAGTGTATTTTTATTAAGAAGTTAACTTAGCGTCTTGCAATTACAATATGCAATAACTTTTTTCATGAGACTATAAAATAAACGAAAACCTTCATTTAAACTAGTGCAGCAGTCGACTTGATTTACAAAAAAAAGTTTACAGGAAAGAAAAAATAAAAAAATATTTTTTTATGCAATACCGTAGTAACTAATATTTTAAAATTATACATACAAGTGTGTTAAACAACAACGCTATTATAAGAATTAGTTACTCAGATTAAAAAGATTAAAAGTGACTTCAGTTTACAATCCATTAGTATTTAATTACTGTCATAAAACTAAAAAACAAGTTGTAAGAGCAAAAAAACTTAAAAATTGTTGCTGTTATTTAATCTTGAACACCATAGAAAATTTTATTATAAAAAGTAAGCGAATACCTAGAAAAAAAACATAATTTTCTAAAATAAAAATACTGAACTTGTATAATAAATACTGATACTTATGACACAAATATCAAATCAATCATCAAATAAACCAAAATTACTAAAAACAAACCGATTTAAATTTTACAGTTGTGCTCCCAAAGTGTTTTCCTTTATGGTGGAAAAGTCTACAAACAAATAGACGGTGTTGCAATGGGTAGCCTATTAGTCCCAATCCTAGACAATTGGTTTGCAGCATGAAAAGAAAACTATCAATTACACACAAATTCAAAAACAAAACCTCTCTTTTACACAAGATATGTAGATGATATATTCGTATTCAAACAATACAACACTGATTTAGCCAACTTCTATCATGAAATGAGTACTCTGCACCCAAACAAAGAATTCACTTTAGAAAGATACCGTGACGAAAAACTATCGTTTTTCGACAATGAAGTAAAGCAAGTATCAAATCAACTACACACAGTTTTTTACAGAAAAGCAACATACACAGGTATAATAATGCAATACACTAGTATTTGACCTTAATCTTGGAAACTCGGTTTAAATTTTTTTTATCTAAACAGAGCTTTAATTATATGCTCAAAATTTACCACTTTTAAAAAAGAACTTACAAAAAATAAAAACTTGTTGCTTAAGAATCAATATTCAAAAAACTTCATAGAGTCCAAAATCAACATATTTCTTGAAGCTCATAAAATAGACAGTTCATCATTTAAAGAAAATGAAAATATTAACACAAAAAACGAAAAGAAAGCAGAAATTGAAAACTGCTCCTATTTCACAATAGTTTACGTAGGTAGTTTTTCAATAAGATTCCAAAAACGAATAGCATCCATATTTCAAAAACACAACACTGTTATTAAACCGGCCTACACCAGTAAAAGAGTTTCTGACTACTTAAGCAACAAAAGTAAATGCTCGGAAGTATTTAATACATATTTTATTTATTAATACACCTGCTCTGCAGATAAGAGCTTCTCCTACATTTGAGAAACATAACGACAAGTTTTTCGACGAATAACAGACCACTGCGGAACAGATAAAAACAGAGTAACATTTTACCATATTTTTATTTACACACACTGTCAAAACATCAAAGTTTTAAAACGATGTAAACAAAGCGAACTCTACAGCCTGGAATCAATATTGATTGAGTGAAACGGTCTAAATTAAACACGCAAATAGCATTAATTGGAAAAGCAAAATTATTAACAATATATAAATTAACGTATCTTTACTTTAGTTTTACTTGCTATACTCTAAAAATTGTATTTATTTAAATTTATTCATTCGTCATGATTTAAACTTATTTTAAAAACTGTTTTACTAACCAATATTCTTTCAAATTCATTTAACATTCACCACTTGACAATAAAACTCGTATAGTTTTGAAAAGCTTTGTGATATAATATATATAACAAAAATGAGTAACCTCTATATACTAAGTTGAAAATGGTATATAAATACGTTTTAAATATTCCTATAATAATAAATAAAAATACTTAACATTATAAAACTTTCATGATACTTAGGAGATAACGCAAACCACTTAAAGATTTGTAAAAATTACAAGCAAGCCTGAACTAAACTTTTTTTTTTCTTAAACCTCAATCATTAAAAATATAATTCTTTTAAATAAATTGCAAAATTTTTATAATATCAAAACTAATAAGTTAAAAAATTTAAGTAGTAAATGTATTAAGAATAAGTATTGGTGTCAATGCAGTTTGGTTGTACTCATAGAGTTTGTAAAAAAACCACCAGTACTCAGGACCAAACATTTCGGGCGTTTTTGTTTGTCGTTAAATATAAAATAAACAATATACCTTACTCAAGCTCCTTTTTAACGAAAATGTGAGAGTAGAGTATATATAACTGTTATATTAGCAAACTTAAATATGTTACAAAATACAAAATATATTAACTGATGAAAGTAATTAAAAATATTAATTTACAAAACTCATTTGGCATACTTACACAATGCACATAAATACATAAAATATTAAAATCAAAATTCATATATTAAAAATAATAACTAGATACTATGCTATATTTTTATAACACTCTTGTTATCCTATATCAGTTTTACATCTTGAGCTGTCATTCCTGGCTCTATAATAAACTACAACTAATTTTATTGAGTGCTTTCGGTTAATATAAAGTTTTGTTCCAAAAGTATTTCTGAATAGAGTTCCTAATAAATCTACATAAATAGTTGTAAAAATATTTTAACAATGCTTGAAAAATTAAAAAAGAAATATAATGTATTTTATCAAAGTTTATATTTTTGAAGCGAGAAAAGTCCAGTAAGATTAAGAAAAATAAGTATTAATTTAAAATAAAAATAATCAAACACCATTACTCGAGTTTTAATATTGATAAATTATGTTTTAAAGAAAACAAAGAACGTTTTAACTTATAAAACTTATAAGGTTAAGAACATAAGGTAATAAAATTGGCAACAGACGTTTAAAATTTCTAGATAAGCCTAAATATTTCTATTTCATTTTGCTCAAATGCTTCATAAAGTTCAAGTTTTTTAAACAACTTTAAACAAAAATTTATCTATATAACTTTTTTTAACATAAAACAGTATTTACTAAAACGTTTACAACGGTTTAGAGTTTGTCAATTTTTTCTAAAAATGTTGAAGGCTTATATTAACTTTATAGTTTGTTAAACGGTTTTTAAATTACTATCAATGTAAAATCAAATTTTACCTGCGATAAAAACAGCTAATAACAAAAAAGAAAGTTATTTAGGTTATAAACTTTTATTCTAACCAAAACAATCAGTTTGAAAAAATAGTTAGTATTAACATTTTTGCTATATATTATTTGTAATTTATGCCACTAGAGGGATTATTTTTTAAATGAAATTATTCTACCATTTAGACAAAGTTTTAATTTTTATAGGTTTCACTTTTATTTAAAATATAATTTGATAGTTAAACATTAAATAAAAAATAATTTAATCTATCACTACTTGATCAACTTATTCAAAAAAATTTTTAATTATTTTTATAACTTACATAAGCAAATAATAAGAATTAAGTTTTGTTATAATAATATCAAAAGTGATGATAGATAATCATATTAAAAGATACTATAAAATGAGCAGTATAACGTTTAAATATATGTAAGTCAAATTAATTTATAAATTATTTAACTTTTCAAAAAATAATATACTCTATAACAGTGGTCGTCAAGCTGGTTAAAACTTGTGCATCCTAAATTGCAAAAATATATACGGTGAACCCTCATAGACTTAAGTAAGAGCTCCAGTAATGGCTTAAAAATTTGTAAACATTTTTAATTTTTTTTATTAGGTCTTAACGGAAATCTCAGTGATTTTAGTTGTTTAAAACATTATAACTATCTACATCAGGGTTTCCAAAAGTTGGCCAAGGCAAATACTCAGGGGACCATGAGCAGCAAAAGGGCAAAATGGGGGCCATGAGGACATAATTTGAACTTACGCTAGATAATCTTAAGTTGCAGATGAAGAGCAAAAAAAAGATCTTAAGTGTTTTGAATGGTAGTTTTGGAACTTACACTAGATATTATGGAGTTGCTGATGAAGAGCAAAAACAAAGGTCTTAGGTGTTTATTATGGTAGTTTTTGAGTATTCTTGGTACAAGGAAGCCATAAATTTTCTAATTTTCTAAATGTGGTCATTTGAAAAAAAAATTAGGAAACCCTGATTTACAGAATATACACTGTGAACTAAACTGAAAATATATAAAAAAAACTAAACAGTTGATTCTATGTCCATTTTAATTTTTTTGTTTGTTTAATTTTGCATACTTTAGCCTCAGTATTTTAATTTGTCTTCAGTATTTTGCTCAGTATTCCTTGTGTCCTACTGATTCGTCAGGCGTTCAGATCATTTAAAAACTTTGTGAAATTTTAGAACAGATGTGTGTCATTAAGTTTCAAAAAAGTCTGTAAAAGTGCTTATTTTATAACATTTTGCTATATAAAAAGTGAAGTAATAAAAACGACATCAAGTAAAAAAGCCAAACATTTTAAATATATATCTAAAAATGTCTAATTAAAACAAAAATAAGCTATAGTAAGTCTAAATTTTATACAACTAGCCTGAGTTTTTGAAAAATTAGTTTTTTTTAATTAGACTAATTTTATTTTGACTGTCCTAAATCAACCTAAGATTTAAAAACATTATAAAAAAATCTTTGAAAATTTATTGCTGCCAAAAGTATTTGAAAGTTTTTTCAAGGTTTTCTGAATTTCTTCCAGGTTTTCAAAAGTACATGTTTTTGGTTTTATTTTTACTATAAAATAAGTTTAAGATAAATAACTGCCTTCAACAGTATAACAGCTTTGAAAAGATATTGTAAAGCTACTTTAATTTGTGTCTTTAATTATAAAAAAAGTAAGATAACAAAAAATGTTTATATAAACATCTTATATTTTTTAAGACAACTTAGAATCTTATTACTTCACACGCAAAATTTTTTTTAAATCCACGTTTTGAGTGATTTTGCTCAAAACTAAAGGTTTTTTGAAAAAAATTCAAATTCCAGGTTTTATACCTAAATTTTCTAATTTTAGGATCTCTAGTTTTTGAGCAAATATAAAACTAACAAATAAATTTCCTGTAATTTTTAAAATAAAAAAAATCTATTTTTTGAAAAACATTCGTTTATAGTACCAAAGTATTAAAATTGGAACAATTATAATCTTAAACATAAATAAGTTGTAGAAAAAAAAATGACTGAGAGATTTAAAAATGTAAATGACATGTTAACTTTTTTTAAAGAATAGTGGAATTGGCCTAAGTCATTATGATGTTATTAAAAACTCCTTAGCTACTTTGAATAATCTGAGTGACCATTTTGAGATAAAGGCAACCATAAAATCGTGTAAAGACGGAGTTGTTCTTAGATATGAGTGCACAAACCCTGATAGTATTATTACCTTTCTAATTTTAAAGTTAATAGAAGTATATTTTTTAATCTGCACATTTTAAAATAAAATAATTTAAAACAATAAATTGCTATTCATTTACTAACTAATAATATTGTATATTTAATTTGAGAATATATTAAGATTTTATATTGTACAATAAACTTACAAACTTAATTAACAAGTAAAGACTTAAGATTTTATTTGAAATTTAATGAAGTTAAAAATAAAATAAATACTATATGTGAGTCTTTGAGAAAAAACATATTGGAAGATTAGCTAGGAGAAGACTTTTTATATTATAAACTTTATTTACATTGGAAGTATAAATAAGGTATGAAAATGGTAATTTTTAACAAAATGGTCAAAAAAAGAGAATTTAAAATGAGCTATCAGGTAACTAGCTTTAGTAGTAACAAACTTTATCAATTAAAAATTCAAAAGAAATTGAAAGTTATTGCCTTTAACTTAAGGGCTCTACACTGAGTTTAACATTTTAATAATTTTAATAAAAAATAAATTAAAAATTTAGTCACAAGTTAAACTGAATTTTATTTTTGTTAGTGATACTTATTACAAGTTTGGCAGTAATACTTAATTTTTTATACTTTTTGCAAATTTATAGAAAAATATTTTTTTTAAATAAGCAAAAAAAATACTTTCTTATAAGATCGAGGGGTTTGACATTTATATTTGTTTCTTAGGATTTCAAGTAAAAATGTTAAAAATTTATTTCGTACATAAGGGCACAAATGTTTGAAAATATTAGGTTGTGAACTTTAAACTACTTTAAGCTGGATTGTAATTTTGTAACTTATTCTGTAGATGATCAAAGTATCTAAAAATTTTTAATTATAAATGTTTTAATCCTAACCTTATAGAGCAAATAAAATTATCATTATACTAATACAAAGTAAAAAACTATAAAACTGTATTATCTATTCATATTTAAAAAACACTGTTGCTTTCACAATTTTGTTTTTTATACAAAATAGCATGATTTATTCTAAAAGGCTTGACAGAGAGGCAACCATAGTAATTAAAAAGTATTTAAAAATACTAACTACACGATAATGATATAATTAATCTGAAAGTTTTCCAAATTATTTTTGAAATCTCAAGCAAAAACAACTTGATTCTAAATTAAAACGCACATAAAAAGTTAATTAAAATTTACTCTTAAAATTATAACTATAGACACAGTTAACTTGTCATGAAAACAAAAAAAAAGTCAAAACAGTTCAGGTGATTACTTGAAAAGCAATTATTATTGTTGTTGTAACACAAAAAAAAGATTTAAATTAGTCTTGTACAAGTAAAAAAAACTTGATTAAAAGAAGAAACAAGTTAAGTAGAAATTTCTACATAATTTTACAAAAACTTAAAAATAAAATAACTTCTCATTTAAGATCTATATACATTGTACGAGTAGTTAATAAAAGACAATCGCTTACTGTATAAAACTGCATAAATATATAAGTAAAGAAAACAAATAAAGGGATTTATTTTTTTATGATTTAACTTAAAAAAGCAAAAAAAAATCTAAGTGTGCTTTATCATCTAGGTTTAATTGTAAAGTATCATAAAATTTAATTTAGTACAAAAAATTAATCATAAAGACAACAGATTTATTTTATCATAACAAGCTTAAAGTATTCAAACTCTCTCTTTCTTATTTTTGAAATAAAATAAAACTTTTTTTTAATGATTTCAAGTAAGCAATGTCAAAATTGGGTGCACGACAATTCAAATTCGGATAATTCATCTTCCGACAATTCAAATTCTTGGAAAAGTTTCAAAAGGCCGCAACTCAAAAAATAATAAATATTTGAATAAAATAAAAAATACGTATTTAGGTCTTATTAATACCTACAAACCATTTTTTCCTTTTTGAAAATTTAAAAACATATTTTCGGATATGGCAAAAACAAGTTTTAGATATAATTATTTTAAGTTATTTTTAATTATCTCAAAAAATATTTAAAATTTTGCAAAAATAAAAAATAGTTTATAGATAATAATGAGACTTACATAC
>NW_028140521.1:0-24294 GCF_965202585.1 Thalia democratica | reverse complement strand
TTTTAATTTAAAGCTGGTATTACTATGCAATAAATTCTGATATAATAAATCTGTTATTTAAAAACTACAATTTAATGTTTTCTCCTTAGAAATCCAACATACTACTGTTGGCATAAAATATGTTGCTTATTTGCAAACGATCTCATTTTATCATAGAAATTCCATTCCTATTCATTTTTGTAATTCACTTAATAAGCTTTAGTTGTATTATTTACTTAAAAGTACCTTAAAATACACATATATTAATAATAGTATTTTCATAACACTTATTAAAACTCTAAACTTTTTTTCTCTAAACAGAGATCCCCTTCAAGTTATTTGTAAAAACACTAATTTGTACTTTTCTCCTAAAGAGATACCTTTCTAACATTATGATTTAACTACTTATGTATATTTTTACCCCACAGAAGATACCACTTAATATATTAGTTGCTATTAATAATTTTAACCATACTTTTATAAGTAACATATAATTTTTTTTTATTAATACAGAGAAATACCACTATCATTAGTAGTAGGAACACACGTTACAGCATGGCTTCACGATGGGATTAATGATGCATTGTACACTGGTAAAGTTTAAGCTATTGACATTAAATCATCAAGAATGACTTTTTACAGGCCCGGCGTTGGTACTTTACAGGTTGTTGTTTTTAAATTTCACATAATATTAGAAAATAACAAATAAATTTAAGTAGTAGAAGAAGTATTGGTAACATATGCATGCTTTATTGTCATTTGACCTATTTTTGTAATCTAGTTGTAGTCTTACATTTTAGTTTTCAAAACGCTGACACTAGTTACAACAACAAATTATACTATCATCAAACTATGTTTAAAGTTACATAACCGTTTCCAGTGAGAGGTGCCTTTTATTTAAATATATTTTAAAAAAGTTTTTAATTCCCAAACGGATAAAAAATTTGTCAGTAATACATAGAAGTACCGAACTGTGTATATAATAATTAAAGTGTTAGTATTCTATATAGTTTTTTAGTTCAGTACAATTGATATATTTTTTTCTATATATTGTCTTTTGTACTACTAATTGCAATTAGTTTTTCAAGCTTCTATTTAGTTAAATTATAATCCTGACTGTAATGTAGAGACTTAATTATTTCAAAACCTTACAGCTCGTCTAAATAATTTTGGTTTATCTAAAAAAACTACAACTTCTCAAAGTTGATAAAATAAACTATGGTAGTTTTTTGTCCGTTCTTTATTCATTAAATAGTTAAAAATCCATACCCATTTGTAAGCTTAGTATTTATTTGAATAATTTTATTTTAGTAATTCTAGCATAGCTTGCTTGCTTGCTCAAATACTTTGAAAACCATTCAAAGTTCTCTGCTGATCAACTTTCAGTGTTTTGCATTTTTAATTATCACTGTATGTGTTTTTATTTATTTTCTAAATTTTTCTTACATGGGGTTGTTTTGAGAGAATAAAAAAAATAAGTATGTTCTTGTTGTTTTTTGGTGAAATTAAGTTGTTGATTGAGAATGTGAACAAAATGTATCAAAATTACAGTATTTTGAACTCGGTTTTTGTTGATAAAAAGTTATACTTTTTTTTTTGATAGCATATGTTCCTTTAGTTAGGGGTCGGCAAACTGAGGCCCGTGGGCCAACTGCGGCCCTCGAGCATGTTTTTTATTTAAATGGAATGCGGCCCGCGAAAGAAAAAGCTGCGGCTGCGAGCTTGTAAATGTGGCCCGCTCAGCGAAAATTCATTTTAGGTTAATTATTTTCGGTAATTTTCTTTAAATTGATTAATTTCGTTTTAAGTCCTTGTATAACAATTTGAAAAAATTAGGAGACTTGACAGATTAGTATTAAAGCACTGTTTTTTTTTAGTTTCATAATAATATTCTTTTTACAACAGCAACATTTGATCTTAAAAAGAATGTTAAAGATAATTGCACTCAGTTATTTTTACATTACCTATTTAGTAAATCGACTAAATGAAAATGTTTTCCATTAAGTACAAAAGTAATGCACAGTAATTAACTAAAATGTCATTTCTTTACGGATTAGGTATTTTGTTTAACATTTAATTTATATCTAAGTTTTCTTTATAGATACTTTATCAGTATATGTTATGTTTAATGTACACAAAAACATTCAAAATGTTACGAAATAAGGTCTTTTGACAAATTTTTATCATTTTAGAAGTTTTCTGTGCACTTTAAGTAAATTAATTGCACATCCATGTACATAGATGCTCACTTTTAAACCACATTTTCAACTAATATTCAAAACTTTTTATAATGATCATTTTTGCAGATAATATCTAAGTGTTTACAGACACACTTAAAATAATATATATGATATAAATTAAAATTGTTTTTGTTCTGTATTTATTTTCACTTTCAAACTAGAGCTTAGGATATTAAATTTTTTGATTCGTTTTATTGTTAATCAAATAAACAATTTACCATCGCCACGCAGTTGCAAAGTAAAATTAAGATGTATGATTTGTTCAATTCACAATATTGGTTTTATTTAAAATTTATGTTAAATTTTTAGTCTTACAGGTACTATAATTTAAAATATATTTATAGTATTGTAAACATATAAATGTGAACTATCAGTGTTGCCAAAAAACCTCGAATTATGGAAAACTTCGAACTTGACAATTTAGGCTAAAAAAATCTGGAAAACCTGAAATTTAAGAATTTTTGAAAAAACCTGAAAACTTTAACAATTTTTATATGTGTAGCAAATAAATTTCGATTTTACACAAAAAATCTATTTTGTAGTTATTTCTTTATGTTTTCACTTTTTCAACACCTTCAAAGTAGCTTAATAGTATCTTTTCAATGGTGCTAAACTATTTAGACAGTGTTTTCTTGTACTTAATCTTTTATATTTATAATTTATAAATTTCTAAACGGAGCGTTAGTAACATTCATCGAACTACGTGTGTAGTATTTCA
This sequence comes from Thalia democratica, assembly GCF_965202585.1. NCBI lineage: Eukaryota > Metazoa > Chordata > Thaliacea > Salpida > Salpidae > Thalia > Thalia democratica. The sequence continues at coordinate 21,357 of NW_028140521.1, read as the reverse complement.
AAATTTATCATTCTTTGTTGTTATGTAGTGCAGTACAACTTCTTTATTAGTCTTATATAATCATTTAGTTTGTATTGTTCCATAGATTACAGTTAGTTTTTTAAGCTTATTTTTTTGCTAGCTTGTTTTCCTGACTGTATAAAAGAGACTTAACTTTACTTGAACTCGAAGTAATAAATAGTTTTAACTTAGCTTATTATCGTAATTGCTGCAATAACAAAGATACAAGTAGGAGTTTAACTACATCTAAATAAGTAGGGTATTTTGGGGAAAAAAAAAAGAACAGATTCAGGATTTATTTTTGATCTTATAGTAATTACTAATTAACTGCTGCTTCCGAAAGTTGATAAAAAAACTATTGTAGATGTTTGTTTATTCTTATGAAATAAGTAAAAAGTTCACTAAAATTCTAAAAATTTATTGAGTAAGAGCATAGAGGGCTCTACTAAAATTTTTAAACATAACTTAAGACATTATCTGATAGCTCATTTTATAATCATTAGAGTTTCATTAATAATTTTTAAGATGTTACACAAAAGTGTTAAGATCAATATCAAACTCAACCTGTAAAGTTAACATGTTTTACTTTGCGTCATTTTGAGATTCCTTATTTAATCGTTAAGAGTTTATAATGATTGATTTATTGTAAACCTTTTTGATTATCGAAATCTTAAAGATTTTTAAACTTTTGTTAAAATATGTCATAGAATTTTTTTTTTGTAATATTAATATAATACTGGCGTCATACATTTTTACAGCAACTGTTCACTTAAACAGTTTCTATTATAGTACAACCGATTTTCATCACAGTAGCTTTTAAACATTTCAAATATTTTCAACCATAATAAATGGTTAAATTTATACGTTAGGCATTGTTGAATGTTAGTATTCAGGCTCTGAGATTTCTTAACAAACATTTTTCAAACTATGGTAGCATTGATATTGTACAATAATACTTTCTATGAACTTTTTGATGAAACTTAATAAGCTTATTGTCGCAAAATGAAAATTTTTATTAGTTTAAAAGAAAAAGTTTAATTTTAATTACGATCAATTTTTTTTATGATCACGTAAGAAACTATCTATATCATCTATAATTGAATTAAAAAATATTCTTTTGTTTTTCATTAGGCTTTGTCAGTGAAAATTTAAAATAGATAACAATTTTTTAAAGCTGGTCGATTTGAAGTGAAACTAATTTTATTATTGTTATTATAATTTCGATCCGAAAATTTTTTTTGTTGTAATTATAAGCCTACACTTTATAATAATCACCTTGTTATTTATATCATTGCTCATTTTCTGATGTTTACAGGGTTGCAAAAAAACCGTGAAACCTGGAAAGACCTGGAATTTTTAACAACTTTAACATCTTAGGTAGTAAAGTTTTCATTTGACTGAAGAAATCTACTATATAGATAAAAATTTATTGTCATCTTCAATTTTTATTTTTAAACAGACCTAAAGTAGCTTCACCGTATCTTTTCAACTTTTTTTGTACTATTTAACACAGTTTATTACATTAAACTTAACTTTAAATTGGAAATAGACCATAAACTGTTTACTCTTTAAAATCTGTAGGATATTTTGAAAACCTGAAAATTTATGATATTTGGTCTAAAACCAATTGCAAAGTTTTGACTATTAAAGTATATGCTCATGAAAATAAATTAATTAACTGAAAAATTAATTTAAAAACTTTATAATTACTTAAACTGTTTCATATCGTTACTAATAATATAATAAATTATACTTTTTAACCTGCTATTAAACACAAAAATTAGTAGTACTAAAAGTTTATTTTTATTTATCATTAATAAGCTTGTTGTCTTTACAAGTTCTTGATAAACAAAAAATTCTTAATTGTAGTTTAAGAAAACTGAAAATATATTTTAGATTAAATTTAAGGTAAAAATGTTTTACATATTTTTCTGATTAAGTTATCACATTCTACTATTTTCGCTTTAAATATTAAAATAAAAGCCTATGTTTTAAAAGTTTAACCTATTTTTTTATTTTTAAACTTCAATTGAATGTATATCAATTTTTTTTAATAACGAATTATAATGTTCTGTTTGTATGTTCATACAATTTTGGAATTTTATTTAAAACTCATTGAAAAATTGTAATCTAAGATTTCCACTGACGTCATTAATTTTTACAGCAAATATTAAATTACATACTTTTATCTAAAGTTATCTCTTTTTTAAGTAATTAATTTATATATTGACTTGGCTAATTTGGTAAATGCATTTTCTGGTCCTATATATATTAAAAAACAAATTTATAAAAGGTTTTACATTATCTCAATATGCTGGCTGAGTATCAAGTAAAAAAGGGCGCTTATATTTATGTTTACAACTTCAAACTATGTTTGAATATTTAAACAGTAAAGCTAAGTAATAACATTGTACTGCGAAGTAAAATAACTTGTAGTGTGTTGTGTGTTTATGGTTTATGTTGAATAAATTTTAGTTATCTACATAACTAGGAACTTTAAATTATGCATTGTAAAGCATTCTTTGTTTTCGCTTTTAAATAACATTTTTAAATATGTTATATGATTTTAATAAGTTAGGCAAAGAACTTCATTAGGCAAATCTGACCCGTTATTAATGAAAAGTCCACTGTTATAAAAAATGTTTAATTATGTGTAAATTGTATTAAAGTTTTTACCTTTATTTTCTCATATGATAGCTTATCATTTTTCTTCATCTACTTAACATTATTATTTTAGGTGTTTTTTGTTTAATACTTACAAGTTAGATATTGTTAATATTTTAATAATAGTAAGAGTGGGATATTGAGATTTTATCTTTTATTGTCTTTTAATTGTTTATAATAGTCGTTAATTTTTTTTCCAAAGTTGACTTTGTAATGAACATACAGTTAAACCAAATTGTAGTGTATGATCTTAATAATTATTAAAGGTTCAATTTTTTTTAAATGGTTATACTTAAAATTTTTTATTATTAATTTCAAAAATATTACCTCATAACTATTTTAAGGTGTTTTAAACTTACATTAGTTTGTTTAAATAACAGATAATGATCGTTTAACTTACAACTCGACATGCTTATTTTAAATCATCTAATATGGTTAGTAATGATACTTTTAAAAATACACTAAGTTGAACTTAATAAAAAGTGTGAAAGCTACAAGTTTCAAAGTGTCTTATTATATATAAAAAACCCTACAAAGTTTTGAATAAATTGACAGTTGTTTAAAACTTCCTTATTTCTTTTCATTTGCACGCAGTTTTATGTAACTAATGTTTCAGAATAATTTTTTATAAAATACTGTTTTAATCCATGTGAATGTTTAAACAAATGTTTTTGTTTTAATTTACTAATCGTCGTAGTGCTACATTAAATAAACTTTTGACTTATGGTATTAAAATTACTTATTAACAAAGCACAAAATTAATATATGGATAACATATTATATATTAAACTGAGCAACTTTCAGCGAAAAAAAGCTCGAACCCAAAGTTTTAATAAATACACACTTATTTAGTTTATATTTTTTAAATAGTTTATATAAATTTAATAGCTTAAAAACTCTTTTACTTCAAAGTTGTTAAAAAAAACTCTATATTTTTTTATGCTTAAGTATTATTGTATAAAAAAACTACTCGTGTAGAAATAGTTTCATTGTTATTAATTTGATGTTCATTTCAATCCAAATAATCAAATGTTTTATTGTTTGTTAAGGCAATTTTGTAAATAATATTAGACAACGTTTACAATAATTTAGTTTTTATTTGTGATTCAAAAAGGAAAAATTAATATTTATTTTAATCAGAACATTTTATCATTAATTTTAAAAGTTTTGGTTATAAAATTTCGATAATTTTTGTATATTTAAGTACTTTAATTGGTATTTGATAAGCTTTAAAAATAATTTACAAACTATAGTATATGCGTTTACACTTGATTTGTGCTGTATTTTGACATATCAAAAAACTATTTAAAAAAATTTACTTACGTCATAACTTTTTTCAGAAAATATTACATTCTACATCTATGTATAACAATATGTGGTATTAAAAGTTGTAGTTGGTAGTTGTATACTTCAATAATTTAAAACCATCACAAATGGTTAAAAACACATTGAACAAACACGAGTTAAGTATTTGTCGGGAAACTGATGAAGTTTTCTATTTATATTCTATGAGCTAGTTTGTATTTATTATAAATAAAAAATTTAATGCACAATTTAAGCAGCTTGGTTAGTTTTAGGTTGTTACTTGTAAAGTTAAGTAAAAACGATGTTTCAATAGTATTCCATTACATGATATCATTTTGTACCTTATTATTACCTTACCTAAGTCTTTTATAAGCTTTAATCAATGAAGTCTTTTATAAGCTGCTACAGTCCTTGAAAAACAAAAATGAAGCACATAAAAAAAAACTACCACTATTAGTTGCTGTTTAGAAAATGTGTATCTTTTAAGCTTTTAGGTGCATTAAGATAGCTAAACAATAAATAATAACTTGTACTGAGTACATAATCATACTTCCATTAAGCAACAAAATGTTTATTATTCTATTTAGTTACGGTTTTCGATTTTCCGGTCTATTTATGAAAATATTTATTATTCTTAGATAACATATTTCTTGATGAAATTAATTGTTTTGATAGCACCTAATACTTGTTAATTAAGTGAGTTCTTGACATGTATTTAATTTTGAATGATTAACAGCTTTTATTATATCTTATTACATAACTAGTGATTAAATATAAAAGTACAGTTCATTTTAACTTAAGTATTTCTTACAATTTGCCTGCTTATAGTTTTCATAATAGTTTTTCTGTGCACAAACTTTTTATTTTTTATTTTTTAATATGTTAAATTTATGTCATTGAAATCTTTTACTGACGTCATAACTTTTTAAACAGTTCTTTAACTGACAAGCTTTTGATTAAATTAATACAAGATAATTGTTCAATATCACTCCTAGAATTACTCTTAGTTTAAAACCACGTGATGTGGTTAATTGATTGACTTTTTGGTTAACTTAGAAAGTACCAACTTATTTGGTAATAGATAAAACTTTTTTAACTATTAAAATAAATATTGATTAAATAAAGTAAAAACATTCATATAATGTTGCAAAGTTTTAAGCAACTGTAAAAGAAATTTATAAAAAAGCTCTCTGAATACCAAAATATACAAACAATTTAAAATACAATAAAAAGAAAAATAGAAATTTTTTTTTCCTATGATATTATTTAATGTATTTTAGTACACAAATGTATTTTAATGGTTTCAATTTGAAAACGGTTTGAATCAAAATGCTTTACACTGTAAAATCATAATAGTTTCACAAATCTTAGTTAGTTACTACAAAAAATGTTACATTTAACTACTTCATTTAAAATTAAACTTTAATTTTGTTAATTAGTATAAACGTTTGTATATTTATTTACTACATATATGTATAAATTAAACATTTTTGTATTCATAAATAATAAAATTTTCATTCAAAATTTCAGCTAAGTTAGTTGGACAAACAACTTGAAATGCACTGAAAATAAAGTAAATATTTTTCCTATGATATTATTTTACGTATTTATAGTTAGTAGCTAGTTTATTATAGTATGTTAATGGTTTCAATTTAAAAACGATATAAAATTAAAGGCTTTACTTTGTATAATCATATGCAAAGATTTTATAAGTCTTACTAAATGTTTAAATTGTAGCTTTCATGTGGCTTATATTTTATATAACCGGTTTTCGTTAGTAAATTTTAAATTAATTTTTCTTACTTATAAAACTTTATGTATAACGAGTTTTAATTGTATACTAGAGCAATAAAATAAAACTAAGTAAAGTTCAAAAAGATCAATACCTCCATTATTTTAAGTATTTATTATCATATAATAATGAAAGTTTAAATAAATTATTTTTAGATATATTACGAAAACATGTATATAATAACTTTTTGACATTAATATTTAAAAGATTATATTTTAAACAAAAGTGACGTAGTATTGAAATCGACATAAACTTATGTTATATATTGAGATATATTAACAACAAAGATACAATTATTTTGATGATGTGCATTACAATAGAGTTAGTCCAGCTATTCAGATAAGCTAGTATTTTTAGTAAAGCTTTTTTTTTTTTAAATATTTTTTTACTTTAACAATTTCTCAACATTATTAAAACAAATATATAAAAAATAACTAAAAATGCATCTATGTAACTTAAGTTTTTTACAAAAGTATAAAATAAAACGACCTATTTATAGCTAACAACATTTTTTTTTATATATTCTGAGTTTTTAAACTGAAAAACATTATTTAATTAAAATAAAACAAGAGTTTAGGTTGACTTCTCCTGGCAAAGCTTTTTATAAATATTAACTAGTTTTACTTATTTATCAGTTTCAGATTGTAATAAAAACTTCTTAATTGTGGAATATAAAATCAATCGATTCTTTATTATCATTTCGAAGAATAAAAGAAAAATAAAGTTAACTTTTTCTTTATATAATAAATTTAAATATATGAACGTATTTAAATTACACGAATTTAAACATAAAATACAGTTATAAAGTAATAAACATAGATATATATATATATATTGATGAAAACGTAATTAGTGTTTTAAATTTGTTTTTAATTCGACGTATCCTTTTAAGACTTAAGTTAAAAATAGTAAATACAAATGGTGCAACTGTTAAGTGAAACATTTATCTAATCATAATGCAGAATAATTTAGAATTAATAGTTTTATCTCCGATAAAATTGTTTTGTTCATATATTTATTAATAAACTATAACAAATTAAACATATTTTTAAGTTAATTAGTTGATTTTTTTATTTAAAATTCAACTTTAATTGTATATATTTTTCATTTTCGTTCATAAAGTTAAGTTGTAGGGCTTTGAAATTTTGATCATTTTGATTTACCGAAAGTGGAGATAAAGTTAAGTCTGAGCTTGTTTAACAATGAGTTATATAACAAAGCAAACAAATGACCAAAAATTATATTTTCAACCAAAGCTTAACTAAAATTTCAAAACTAGCTGTAAAAATATTAATCAAAAATTGTAATAATACTAAAATTTTAATAAAAAAATTAATCAAGTACTAAAAATGTAGTACAATAACTGAAATTAAAACTTCATTGTGACTTGAATAAACATCTTAGTTTTACATTAAAGTTAAACATATGTATATTACTGCAATAGGAACTCTTTTTTTTTATTAATATAACTTATTATTAGCATTCTATAGAGATTATAAATTTAATGCTGTTTGTGTAATTATCTTAATCAGAGTTTAACTAAACCTTTTTAAATACTAATAACAACATATTTATAATCATAATAAAAATATCAAGTTGTGAAAAAAGCTTACTTATTGAACTTACATGTGGTTCTGTGTGTAAAACAGGTTAATACATTTCCACAGAGTTTTGTTCAAAAAATGTATACTTCAAGACATAAATTAAGATAAAGTAGGTAAGTATGTGTGTTACTACAAATATGTAAAACTACTGTATATTAAACGTTCATACAATAAACATTTAACTCTTTGATAAAATTTAAATATGAAATTTGAACTAAAGTACAGCAAAACGCTATTTTTTTATTATTTTATTGATTTTAACTAGCTTAAAGCACATAAATTTGAAGTAATAAAAAACTATAAAGTGATATTAATGTTTCAATTTAGATTTAAAAATAAATTAAGAAAAACATAAAATATTGTATTAAAAGAGGTTGGTTGTTTTTCGCAAAACTATTAACATAAAAGGTCTGCTCTTTGTGAGTCATTCAAAAGCAACATCGACCGAAAGTTCCTAATTTGAACCAAAAAGTTTAACTAAAACCGGTAGTTTTTAATACAGAAAATAAAATTATAAAACTAATAAAATATTGTACAAACTAAGGAAGGATATCAGAGGGAAGACATATTAATTAGAGATATTTTATTTTAACATTGTCACACATGTGTTTTGGTGATTATAAAAGTTCGGTAACACAGGCTAAAAACTTAACAACTACTAAGTTTATTTGATAGTAGGAAAGTTAAATAATAAAATTTAAAAAAAAGAGTGATAGTTTCCAATTAACAAAATATCATTATATCTCTGTATTTTTTAATATTCTTAATTTTGCATTTTATAAAATCTATTATTTCTTTTTACTGAGCTAGTATCAAATATTAGCATAATTAAGTTAAATGTATACAAAATTAAAAAAACAAATAAAAAAGTTTTTTTTTAGGTTGTAAAACAAAATAATATAGTTATGTGAAAAGTTATTCAAATAATAAAATCAAAGTTATTTTGGTTAATTAGAGTTATAAACTTAAACTTATCTTATTGTGAATAGTAATAACATCTTAACATTTTTATTATGATTTTGCATTGGATTAAGTTGATAAATTTACTATTTATTCAAATTTATCTTAATTTTCCGATAATTCCATTATTTTAAATTACGGTTTAAAAATTAAGCAAAAACAAAGTTTAAGAATAAACAAACAAACTAAGAATCTAGGACTAAATTATTCAAATAAAAAATACTGGATTATGCATAGAACAACGTAGAAGAATATTTACCTACAACGTGATGTTTAAAGATTTTATTTGTTTATACGTTTTTTAAAATTAGTTTTGTTTAATTATAACGGTTGCATAAACATATCATTATTTAATGTTTCAATTTATGATAGTCGTTAAGGCTTAATAAAAATGACATTTTTACTAAGCTCCTTTTAACAAACTGGATTCTGTAAGACTTATAAAGATCAATTATTCTTTTTGTCTTCTAATACTAACAACAGTACTTAGTAATATTTTTTTCTCAATAAAAATAGCATTATTTTCTCTATGTTAAGATTTTTAATAGTTTCAAACATTTAATATATAATAAAAAGCTAATAATCAAATGTTTAAATTTATAATTTTTTAGTATACCACTTTTATTTTAAACTACAAACACATATTAAACTATCGTTTAAATGAAAACATAAAACTTATAAAAAAAATAATAAACTAGAATGAAAAATTGCTAAGTTAAGGATTGTAACAACTATTTAAAAATAGTACCATTAGTTGATTTAAATTGTTATAAATCAATAAAATTAAGTTAAACAATTTCAACAATCAGCTAATACTATAGCTATAAAAACTAAAGATCAATCTACCGACATTTATAATAAATTTTTATTATTTTATCTGAAAGTTTTAACAACAATAATTATTGAAATATTTATGTTACATCATTTACAATTGTTGTAGAATAATAATCGACTTCTTTATCTAAATTAGTTATGTAATTTATAAATAAAAAAAATTGTATGCACTATCTTATTACGCTTTATTTTTTTTTCTAGTGTAAACTTTCGTATAGTTTATAAAAAATCAGTAATTAAGATTTAAAATTAAAAGAACGAATAAATTTAAAGACAACAATAAGTCCGTAAGTATAGTCACATGTGATTGAAATGAGATTTAAAATTTTGATGAAATGTTATTTTTAGCTGTACAGCTACAATGTATACTGTACAGCATCAATAAACAATATATACTTATCTTGCTAATCTAACTAATATCAACAGATAGTGTCAACATGTAAATAATATAGCTATGATAAAATTTTAATAAAGTGGTTAAAATAAATTAGTCTTGGTTGTAAGCATTTAAAACTGTGGTGTCTTTTATTATTTTACGTCTTATAGTTAAGATAAAAACTTAGTATACTTAAAAAGTAAAACGTTCGTTTTAATGCGTATCAATCGTCTTTTTATTTACATTTTTAATGTAAGAACCACATGTAAATAAAAAATTAAACTGTCATGTCGTGTTAAGTTGAATAATTAAGTACATTGAATGTTAATCGTTTTTAAAATTTAAACCAGAACCTTTTAAATACAAAAACTTAAAAACAAAAATACATGTACTTGCTCATTCATTTAGTTGTGTAAGCAAACTTTCGTTTTTATTTGCATTAATAGGTAAAATAGGTCACTTAAGAATTAGTGTTGACACTAAAGTATAAAAATTAAAAATTCATTGTAGCATAAAAAAAAAAAAACTCTATGTAGCTTTTACACACAAATTTTAAATATATTAAAAAAAAAATCGAAAGAAAAAATCAGATAAAAGCCTATAAATATTAAGTTTTAATAATAAGAACATAACTAAGCACTGTCACAAGTTTAAATAAAAACATTATCAGATTACTGAATTACTTACCAAACTGTTTTAAAATTTTTAACATGATTTTATTGTTCAGCTATTCTTCTTAGTTTGGCTAAACTTGGATATGTGTTAAAAAAAACAACTCTAAGTTTACTTGAAATATGTCTTTTAATTAATTAATGTATACAGACTTTTTGATTTCTTTTTAACATTTACTATCAGAAAATACTGAAGAAAGATCTGATTCAGCTAATTAGATTAATAAAAACTATGATTTCAAATAGGACCAATAAAGCTTTTTAATTAACATGAATCCATTCTAATGAAAAATTCTTTTTAAAATTTTTCTATTTTTATTTCATTTTTTTTAAAACTTGTAAGTATTTATCTTTAGAAATATTCTTTAATTATAAACTTTAGTATTTGACCATGTACTAAAGATAAAAAAGTAGAATTAATAAAAACTATACATTCATACTTACCCATTTTTCTAGACTATTGAACAAGTTACAATTGACAAACTGTTTTTATGAGACAATTTTTATTTTAAATAGATAAATGTAATAAGAAAGGGGTGTGAACATTAAGAAATGTAATTAGAACTAAAACTTTTTAATGAAGTTTACAGTTAAAACTACTTTAAGCTAAGTTTCTTTTTTGCGTTTTTGATTATTTAAAGAGTTAGAAAACTAATTAAAATTGATTGTTGTTTGATATAAAATATTTTGTTTTAGAACAATTGAAAATTCTATAAAGAACGAAAAATTAAAACAACTTATTTTTTCTAAACAGTATTTTTTTTTATTAGATAAAAAACAACATTGTAATGTATGAGATTAATTTAAAATTTGAAATTACTTTTTTTATATTTTTCAAAACTACATTAAACTTGTAAAAAAATTATATTTCATAATTGTTAATTTTCTATTTGTTTTGAAACTTATACAAAACTAATAATTAGTCGTTTTACAAATTAGTTTCACTGTATTAGTAAATTAGCAAGCACAAATTTTTAAATAAAATTCTCACATTGTGAATCTATAGATTATAAAAAAAAAAATTATTAAGAATAAAATAGTTTTACTTATTTATTTCCTTTAAGATATTAAAGGACATCTAACGACAAATTTAAAAGCGCTCAAAATATTTAGTCCTTAGACCGAAGAGCCTTTTGGTTATCCAGTCGTACACCACGGATACCGTTTAACGTCTTGTACATGACACTTTAAAATATGAAAAATTCTTTTTATATATAAAGTTTATAAAAGGATACATTTTTAATAAGTATGACGTCAATCTTATTTCCAACAAACTTTTGTCAAACATAAATTTACATTAGCTATAATATATCTAAAGTTTGGCAATCTTTTTAGTTAATCAGTTTGTACAGTTAAATTAATTTAGCTGATATTTGTTGATTACTTTACATGTTGAGTAATTACGCAATCTAAGTACAATATATTAAAAAAATATTTACTAAAAGATTTATTAAATTTAAAATTAAGTATAAAACTATTTAAATTATCTAGTTATGTTTTATGTTAAAACTTAAAAGCCATAAGTTTTGTGTTATTTAAAAATTTAAAAATTATTTTCTATTTTGTATATTGACTAAAATATTTGTATTAAAGACTGACATATAATTTTGAAAAATCTTTAATTCTACTTCTTGATTATTTTTTATTTTAATTCATAAATACGATAAAATTTTTTTAAAAATTTGAGACAAATGATTTTTAATGTTTTTTTTCCAATGGTTATCATAAATTTAGATACGGTTTAAACGCGTATTTGCAACTGGTATTAAAAAATTAGGCTTAATATTCCTATAAAAATTGAACATTGAATTGATCCATTACAAAAAAAAAAACGAAGAATATCTGTCTAGGTTATTTAAGAGCAATAAACATTTTTAAAGTTGGGCATACGAACTATGTGCATTATAAAACTAAAACTAATAACATAACTTAAACTAAAACAATCAAAATAATATAAACAAACATAATTTTTACACCTAACATATTAATAAACATAAACTAATTTAATAGTAAAAATATTTGAATAAAATTTAAAATTTTTTCAACAGTTCTGTTTTCTTGCCAAGTGATTTTGTACAGATACTTTGACTAGTTGTAAAATAGTTATTAAAATAAAATTTATAATAATATGTTAATACTTTGCGTAATTAGATTAAGTTTTAATTCATTATGTATAAATCATCTATTACTGATAATTTTTTGATTACAAGCTTATTAAAAAAAAAAATAACGAAGTAGACTTTGATTTGTATATTCCCTTAAAGGAATTAATGAAAACTAATATAAAATTAACATTAAAACTTATTTAGTCATTATAATCTGTTATAAACTAACTTCTAAAAATACTGGTTTATATATGAGTAAATCTATAAAAAATAGTAGAATACAACCAAGCTTAAATTATAAGTATGACATTGAAATTTCAATTAATAATTAATTGACGTCACATAGTTAAAGTCACTGACATTCTAATCTTTAAAAAGTCTTTAAATAAATTAAATAAATGATTTATAACCCCTCAACATTAATTATTTTCTACAGCTTCTAAAATAAGCTGATAAAAAAAACAATAAATTAAGAAACTAATACAATACATTATAGTTTTAAATTTTATGTTTATTGAAACTGATTAATTGGTATTAATTAAATAATATTCACGTCAAAGTTTGATAAAAAAAACTCAGGTGAAATCTTTAATTGGTCATAAGATTACACTTTGTACTTTAACAATTATAGTTTCAAAACAAAAAAGTTTCTTGAATAAAAGCAAAAATTAAACGATGCTTATCATATTTATTTTTAAGAAATAAACAGTTAATAAATTTTCAATAACATATATTTTTGTTAAAGACCTGACTTCGTTGTAATTTAATAGCTACATAATAGCTTATAATAGTTTTAAAACATAGGTTATATAACTTTTCTTTTATAAATCTCGGTTCACGATGAGAAAGCCTTTACAAATAGATATGTGATAGAAATTATTATGTTTTAAATAATTGAAATGATACTATTTAACATAGAAACTGCTTTAGTAAATATGTGTTTATAGTACGAAAATCATTACCATAACTATATAATCAGCTAACTAAAATAGCTGTACAAAATAAACGAGCCAGGTCCATTAGAACATTTTATTTGATTGTAAAATATATTGTAATGTTATTAAACAGTGTTTGAGATTAGCTTAATAAAGATATTCTAAGTTAACTTATTAGAAATGTTCTTTTTACCTGTCAAAATATTAAAATGTTCTAAAGCAATAAACTAAAGCTTAGCTGACAAAGCTAACGGATAATTAATAATCTTAAAGGTCTTTTATTTAAGTGAACAAATATTTTTTGATAAGATTAATAACTAATTTCTAAGTTTAAAACAACCTAAATATTTTAAGGCTAAAGAAATATGTTATCTTTATCCTTTAAATATTTAGTTTCCCTTATTAGCTTGTTTGGTTTTAATTTATGTATATAGAGTATTCGATTTGTTATACGAATTTTTGAATACCAAATATACATTGCCGGTTTCCAGTGCGTAGAGATTATTTTAGTACCTTTTAATAATTACGTTTATTGTAATGTGTGCTTTGATAATAACTAAAAAAGAATTTTTTATATACTTTATGAAAATTTAAAGAAATTAGACTCGAAAAGAACCTATTGTAGTGCGCCGAAGTGGTATAAAGTTTATGTTTGATTTTCTTACAAGGAAAAATGCTAACATTTTGTAAACAAACCATTTTAAAACACAGTTTTATACATAAAAAAAATATTTTGATTTTGATTTTGAGTAACTTTTAATACACCTTTTTGCAAAATTGCAAAATTTCGTAAAAATAAACTAATTAAAGTTAGGTAGTTTGTTTAGAAATTAGTCAAGTGGAAAAAATTAGACAATACATAAAGTCATTAATTTAGTATTTTCATATATATTCTACTATTAAAACAGTTTATACCATATACTGAATTCTTTACCACATCATTTACTGTATGTTAAAATTAAGTGTTTTACAGTGATAAATATCTTAACAATTGTAAAAATTTTACAACAATTAAAAAAAATTAATATATCAATGATAATACATTTAATGTTATGTTGAATATAAATTTACACACAGTATTTTTCTTTACTAAACTGACATACTGTCTGTAAGTAAAAGGGGTTAAAAAATTTCATGCAGTTTTTTATAAGATATATAATGCAAGTAAAATTTAAAATAGTGTAAGTGAGTTTGTGTATTAACAAAAGACAAATAACACTAGTTTATTTTAGTAGTTTATACAATATCTTTAGTTATTTAGACTAATAATAATTTAAACATATAACTTAAACTTAAGTACAAGGAAATGCTAATTATGCTAATTATTTATCATTTAATGCGTTTTAACTTGTTTAAAGTTTAAATTCGACATAATAAAAACTTAAAGTTTTAAAAATAATTAAATTTAGAGTACAAAAAAAACTAAGTAAAACATAAAACATTGTATTCAACGAATGTAGTTGTATTTCACAAAACTAATAAAATAAATGATTACAAAAATACAAAAAAGAGGTCCGATATTTGTAAGTTATTTAGATGCAACATCGCCCAAACAAATTATTAATTTAAATTAAAAATGTCTAATATGCAGTTATGAATACAGCAAAATAATAAAACTAATATAATGTCGTTAAACCAATCACAAGTTGTCTACATAATATTATGATATAAATTAACATTATTCATTTGCATTATATCTAATACATTACCATTTAAGTTTGTACAGCTGTTCAATTTAGCTGATAAATAGCATTACTTCTCGAAAATTTTTAAGGTCTTGTCCGGCACACTTTAAAGAATTTAAACTGCTTTTAATACATAAAGTTTATAAAAAAGAACATGTTTAATAAAATGACGATAACTTTTATTTCCAACAAATTATTTTTAAACACAAATTTATATTAGCTATAATATACCTAAAGTGCTGCCACTAAGGAATCCATTCAGTTTGTACAGCTAATTTAGTTAGCTGATATTTGTTAATTTTTATAATTTTTAATTTAATTTAAGTAATTATGCAACCTAACTGAATAAATTAAATAAAAACTTATTTTAAATTTTCTTTTAGGTTTAAAGTTAAGTATAAAACGGAAACTAGTTAAATAGTTACGTTATTTTTTATCTTAAAAAGTTAAAGCCAACTAAGTTTTTTGCCATTTAGAACTTTAAAATTATGTATATTTTGTATGTTGACTTTTATATATTTTTATCAAAGACTGAAAAATAATTTTAAAAAATCTCAAAACCTTGATCATTTTTCTATTTTTGTTGAATAACAATAAAAAACATAATTTTATTCAAACTATTAATGTTGAGTGTTTTTTTTTTCTTTTTTCTTATCGATATTACAGCTATTAAATTGGTTTAAACGCGTATTTACAACTGGTTAATAAAAAAAAACTATGCTTAATATTCATAAAACAATTGAACTTCTAGTTGTTTTATAACTGATATTAAAAGAAAAAATCAAAAAGTATATGTCTAGGTTAGTTATTAGCAAAGAATAATTTCACAGTTAGGCATATAAACCATATGCCTTATAAAACTAAAGCTAATAAAAAAAAATTTAAACTAAACTTTTTAAAATTAGTATAATTAAACTTTTATATTTAAATGCAAGAAAATATTAATTGAATCTACAACCGACGTATATTATATAGATATAAACTAACTTAATGGTAAAAATGTTTACATATAAGTTTAATTGTTTTTTTACAACTCTGTAATCTTTGCAAGTAATTTTGTACAGCTACTTTATGCTTTTAGCTCTAAAGTAGTTATTAAAGTAAAACTTATATTAATATGTTAATACTTTTAGTAATTGAACCAGGTTTTAATTGACTATTTATATATTTTATATTACCTTTTGTTTTTTATTAAAAATTAAAAAAACCAACTAGGCAGATTTCGATTTGTATATGCCCGTAAAGGAATTAAGATAAAATCAATAGTAAAACTTATTTAGTCTTTATAATCTGCTTTAAGCAAAATGCTATCAAGAATATTGGTTCATATGTAAATAAATATTTAAAAATTAATAGAGCTCAACACCAAGCTTAAATTACAAATATAACATTAAAATTTCAATATGTAAATAATTGACTTCCCATAGTAGAAGGCACTGAGATTCGAATCTTGATAAAATATATAAAAAAGATAACCAAATAATTTTTGTCTGCATCGATTCTTTTATTTTCTACAGCTTTAAAACCAAGCTGATTGAACAAAAACAAAAATAATTATACAAATATTTTTCACAGTTTAAAATAAACAAAGTTCTGTTAACTATGGTTTATTACACAGAAAATCTATACACGGCAAAAATAACATAAAAAAAATTGTTCATTAATCTAGTAATTCTAAAATAATTGTTCATGAACTAAATGATAATTGTTTTTTTATTTATTTTTAATCAAAATTTATATAAAAAACTTAATTATAAAACCTTAAAATTATAAAAAAACTAAAAGTATAAAACCTTAAATAAATAACATATTGCAACTACAAAAACTAGAGAGAACTATGAAGTATTAATAAAATTTATATTTCTAGTCTTCTTGTAATTTTTGAACTTTATACATGAAGAAAAAATTCATTGCATTTTAGATGAAATAACTTCTGTACTTTTTATACTTTTACTTGAATATTTCTTTATGATGATTAAAATAGTTTATTTTTTTAGAACTATTTTTTATAAATCAACTAACTAGATAGCTGTACTAACTTTAACACTTTTGATGTTTACGCTAAGTTTATTTCATAATGGATATTGCTATTAGAGCTAAACTAAAACGATTGCGATGTGTAAAACCTGATATCTTTAGGTAAAGTTTAATCGCTTTAAAGTTATTAAAAAAAGCGTTTAAACATGATTTAAAACTAAGATAGCGTAAATTTAATATTACAAACTTCATTTTACGTTAAAAAATATTTTATTAAATCTTTCTTCTTTACTTGAAGTCTGAAACCCTTTATGATTTTCAAGGTATTTAACTTATTAATTATGTAAGTAATACTAATATTGATTTATAAGAAATTTAGAACTGTTTTACTACGTTATTCTTGAACTTTTTTAATAAATTATAAATATTAATTATATTTTTAATTAACTAAATTTAAAGTAATATAATTTTAATAGCTCAAAAAAAGTGTGTCAAAAAGATTAATATAAATTAAAAGACAAATTTAACGAAAGACAAAAATAAGTCCGTAATTACTGTCACATGTGTTTGAAATGAAAATTGAAATGATTTAAATATTGATAAAATGATATTTTTAGCTGTATAGCTACAATATATACTCATCTAACTTATTTAACTAACCTCAACAGCTAGTGTCAACATAAAGTTTATGGATTTACGAATAACATTTTAATAACATAGCTGAAATAAACTAGTATTGGCTAAAAGCCTTTAAACTTGCGTTGGTTTTTATTAATTTATGTTTTATATATACAAAGAATACCTTATTATACTCAAATAGTAAAACAGTTGTTTAAATTCATATCAATAGTATTTTGTTTACATTTTAATGATAAGAACTTTATAAAACTTAAACGCTGAAATTTCATGTTATGTTAACCTATATAATAAAAAATCCAAATGTTAAACGTTTTTTAAACTTAAAGCAAAAACTTTTTAATACTTATACTTGAACACAAAAAAAAGATGTGTTTGTTCATTCATTTACTTGTGTAAGAAAACTTTCGCCTTTATTTGCACTAATAGGTACAACAAGACACTTTAGAAATAGTGGAGAAAATAAAGTCATAAATTTTAAATTCAACGTAACAATAAAAACTCCATGTAGCTTTTTTCTACACATAGCTTTTAAATATACTTAAGAAATTATTCAAAACATAAATAAAAAAAAAAGTCTAATTGTATTAAACTTTGGTAATTAGGTTATAGGTAAGCATTGTTTAATTTTTTTAATAAAAGTATCATCAGGTTACAGAATTAGCTATCTAAACTGTTGCGAAACATTAATGTCTATATATATATTGTGTTATACTTTGTTATACTCAGTTTTTGTTGCTAGTTTCAATAAGACTTGACTATGTGTTTAAAAAAAGAGAATACTATATTTACTTGAAATAATAGTTTTAAACTAATTAACGTATAATTATTTTTTTGATTTGTTATTTACAGTTACTATAAGAAAATACTAAAGAAAATATGATTCAGCTAACTAGAAAAACAAATATTATGAATCAAAGTTCGAAGAAAAAGTTTATAGGTTTACTAAAATCACTTCTAATTAAAAACTTTTTTGTATTTTTTTTGAAACTGATAAATATCTATAATAGTAAACTAATATTTTAAGTATCAAACTTTATTACATGACCATGTACTAAAAATAAGCACTTAGAAATCATAAAATTCTTATATTCAAATTTTTTCATTTTTCTAGATTGATGAATAAGGTTCAATAGAAAAATCGTTTTTTTTTAAACTATTTTCTTAAAATTGGTAAATATTTTAATAGAGTACTCCGTTTAAACAACCTACTTAAAGTATTCAGAAAACGAAAAGAACATAAAAATAAAATTATTTCATAAAATTTACAGTTTAAATTATTTTTGTTCAAGTTTCTGCTTTGCGTTTTTGAAGATTTAAAGGGTAAGAAAATTCAATAAACTTGATTGTTGTTTTGAATGGAAATGTCTTGTTTTAGAATTGCTGTTAATTTCTTAAATGAACACAGTATAAAAGTATCTTTTATTTGGTAAATAGTACAATAATTTCAATTTAATTAAATAAAAATAAATAAGTTTGATGTATAAAATTAATTCAAAAATTATATAGAGTTTCTTGGTTAATAAATTTACGTTAGACATGTAAGAAGGAATTATATTTCACAGATAAAGATTTTTGGTATATTATCAAAATCCTCCTGATTTTTTTTTTCTTTATTTAATAATTAATTTTATAGATTTAAAACTTTTTAATTTTTTTTACACTGTCATTGTTACCCTTAACCCTTACTCTTAGCTGTTTTCGAATTTGACGGAGTTGATTTTTAACCTCTCCCAATTGTTTTACTTTATTTTACTTTGAAACTTATACTAAACTGATATCAAGTCTTTTTACAAATTGTGTTTTCTGTATTATTCAATAAGGAAGAACAAATACTTAAACTAAAATTTTTACTTAGGTAACACAGAAGTAAATCTATAAATTACAATAGAAATTATGATTAGAAATATTAAATTTGCTAAGTTTTTTATTTTAAAATAATGATATTAAACTGAACGACAAATAACAGAACGCTCAAACTATTAAGTCTAGGACCTGGTGCACGAAGAACCTTTTGGTTTTTAAATCGTACACCACAAAAATCAAGTCTTGTACGTGATACTTTAACATATGCAAACTTCTTTTTATACATAAATTTTATAAAAGGATATATTTTTAAAAAGTATGACGTAAAATTTTATTTACAACCAACTTTTTTTAAACTCAAATTTATATTATCTATCATACATCTAAATTTTTGCAATTTTTTTAACGAATTAGTTTGTACAGCTAATTTGATTAGCTTACATTTGTTTTTTTTTAAATTTTTAAGTAATTACGCAATCAAAACAAAATAAATTAAAGAAAAACTTATATTATTTTTTTTTAGACTTAAAGTTAACTATAAAATAGCTACTAACTAAATTGTCTTGTCATATGTTATGTTGAACCTTAAATATTATAAGTTTTGTGCCATTTAGAACTTAGCAAAATATTGTATATGCTGACTGAACTATGTTTGTATCAAAAACTGACATATAACTTTGAAAAATCTCCATATCTACTTTTTGATTATTTTTCAATTTTTAATCCATTTTAGCATTAAAAGATTAACATTTTTTGAGACATTAAAAAAAGTAAATAGGCTTCAGATATCAAACAACAGTTAAACATTAAATTGATCCATAAATGAAATTAAAAAAATAAGAAGAATATCTAGTTTATTAAGAAGCAATGGACATTTTTATAGTTAGGTCTTATAAAACTAAACCAAATAACATAAGTAAACTAATAATCTAAGCTAAAATTTTACATTTTTACTAAAAAAATATTAATTGTTTATATGTCTGACGTATTGATAAGTATAAACTAAACTGAAATTAAATATAATTATATATAATTTTAATGTTTTTCTGCAGCTCTGTAATTTTTTCGATTTTGTACAGCTACTTTAATTAGCTGTAAAGTTGTTAATAAAATAAAACTTATTTAAAAATGATAATACTTTTCGTAAAAGAATTAAATATTAATTATTTAAGTATATATCCTATTACTATAGAAAAAAAGATAATAACAATTTCAACAAAAAAAATTAAAAAATTAGATTTCGGTTCCTATGTTCACTTTAAGAAATTAATAAATAATTATGTTTACATTAAAATTTAAAACTTGTTTAGATTTAATACCCTCTTAAGAACAAAATTATTTCCAAAATACCGCTTAATACATGAGTACATCTTAAAACTCCAGTAAAATATAACCAAGCTTTAGTTACTGATATGATATTAAACTTCAATAAGTAATTGTTTGACGTCACATAGTAGAAACAACTGACATTCTAATCATGATAAAACATATATAAAAGTTAATCAAACATATTTATTCTGATCTGATTCTTTTATTTTCTACAGCTTAAAAACAAGCTGACTAAACATAACAAAATTGATCAAATAAATATTTTAAAGAGACACAACTCTGTTGATTATGGTTAATTATTAAAAATCCTATTTACGGCAAAAATAATTTAAACATAGAAATTGTTCATTAATCTAGCAACTCAAAAAATGTATAAAAAATCGTTAATGAACTAAATGATAATTCAAAAAAAATTATTTTTATAAAAGTTTATATGAAAATTTTAATTTAAAATGAAGAACCTTAAATAAATAAGTTAAAATTTTAGAACTATAAAAACTAAAGTGAATCAAGATTTGTTAATAAAATTAATGTTTCTTTTTTTTTTACTTTTATTCGTAAAGGTAAATTTTTATTGAGTTTTACTTTATAAAAATTGTTTACTTTATATTTTTACTTTAAATTTTTCGCTAGGTTGATTAAAATATTATACTTTTTTAGAACTATTTTTACAAATCA
>NW_028140520.1:0-24336 GCF_965202585.1 Thalia democratica | reverse complement strand
TGCTTATTTATTTTTTATGATTGTTTTCAAGTTTCAAACTATTCGGTTGTTGTGCAAAATAATGCGTTGATTGGCACTCTTCTGTTTTGAATTTTTTTTTTACTTTTAATTATCTCTTTAAACATGATGTTCTAAATGTGAAACATCGTCGTGACAAAATAGCCAACATTAAGTTTTTTCTATAAGTTATATTTTGTAACCTAGCTTCTTCTTTAATGTTTTATTATACACAATTTTCACATTTTTTTTTCAACTCGTTCAAATAAAAAACTTTCTCAAGGCTATTCTGGACCCGATCAGCGAAATATCGTCGGTTGCACTGAAACACAACTTGCCGCTTCACGTTGATGCCTGCTTCGGTGGTTACATGTTGCCTTGGTCAGTTTGAGTTTTTGTTGCTGCGATGCTGCAACTTACTTTGGTAGCTACGTTTTACCTAAACTAGTCTGTTGTATTTTACACGTACGTAAAGCAGTGCTTCAATTTACTTTAATGGTCCAAATTTCGCCTCGATTAGTTTAAAATATCTGTGTAGCTTTGTAGGTAGTTGCGATGCTGTAACTTGCTTTGGTGGTCAAACTTTGCCTTGAGTAGTTTAAAATATCTTTGTATCTTGGTAGCTACAAGCCTGCACTGAAATCAATGCACGTGCGACGAACTTTGTCTATTTTTGCTAGTTTGTATAAAAAATATGTTTTTTTGAGCTAAATGTAGCAACTTATACTTTGTTTATCCAACAGAACCTTTAAAATTCACTGATAGCATCTAAAGAAATTGAAAATTTAAAACAAAGCATATACCATTTTAATATTTAGACCATGTAATTATTTTAACCAAAGCTCATTGAGTTATAAATTGTTAATACTAAAAGTTTTATAACTTAAATTGAGTTTTTTACTAAAGTCCTTTAACATTTTTTATTTTACAAGTTGATTTAATTTTGTCTACTTACTTTTTAAACGAATGCTACAAATCTGTAGCCAAATAAAGTTTTACGCTTAATTTACCTATAATCAGCTATTTTTAACTTTTGTAGGTAAACAGTCAGAATATTTATGTTAAGTGAGTAAATGTCTTAACGACACAGTTTCGTTTTAGTTCTAAAGTATACGAAAATTTGATTTCAAATTGAAATATTAATTAAACAATATATCTTTAGTTTTTATACAAACAGTAAAAAATATATTTTTTTTTATCTTATTGATACTTGTTTAATTAAACGCAAACATTGAAATATTTAATTTTGCAACAAGTTTACGACATCATACAAAATAAAATATGTGTACAGTATTTAATTTTTTACGTTTAGCCTAAGTTTCTGCTTGCTTTTAGTTAATCTAACCTTCAGATTAACTATTAGAATTTTGGAATGTTACTAAACACAACCTTAAGAAAGTTTTAATAAATAATTCGTCAAAAGTTCATCTGTAGATTTAGCGAAAGTCCCAAAAAAAGATTTCTTTAGTATTTAATTTTTGCAAACATCTGCTTTTATATTTAAAATTTCTCCCATATAAACTTATTTCAAAATATTTGCAACTTATCGAAGCAAATCACAAACATTTTATTATCGTTCTTATGTTTATTGAACTTAATTAACTTAGGCAAAAAAAAAATTAGAAAAAAAAAGAATAACAAATTAAAAAATTGATCTTAAAAAGAAACATTGATAGTTGAATAGCAAACATTAGTTTAAACTTAAAAAAGAATAACTTGCAATCTTGTTCATTTATATTTGAAGCACTATAGGTCATTGAGACTTACATTTGTTAAATAACAACTAGCAACTATCTAAAGGGTGGACCGCCTACCGGATCGCGACATACCGGCTTGGGACTTCCAACTGCCGGGAGTGACCTCCATAAGTGCCGACTTGCACAAGTACGGATACGCGACCAAAGGGGCAAGCTGTGTGTTGTACAGGTATTTAGAAGTGAAATGTACTGTAACGTGTGAATTATATATATAAAGTATAAATTTGAATTAGCTTGATTAAATAAGTTACATGAAACATATGTGCTGTTTGTTTTTAATCTTACTCTTTGTAATAAACTATATAAATGATACAGTCTCAGTTTTTAAATAAGACTTTCTTAATAGCTGTCGACAAGAGTAGGAGAAAAATATTTACTCAGTTAAAAAAGTCAAACTGTGAAACATGTGTAAAGAACTATGTGTTTTGTACAGCTTTATTTGTATATAACGTAGATACACAAACTAAGACGCAATTCATAATGCACAGGTCTTCGGAAATCAGGAAGTTCCAGTTCTTCAGCTTCGCCGGTTGGTCGGGTGGCCTTTTTGCGAGTCCCACTATGGCAGGGAGCAGACCTGGTTAGTAGATTATTAAATTTCAATAAATCTTGGTAATTAGTTCAACTAGTTTCTTTAAAGTTTTCTCGAACAAGTAAGCGAGTGATAAATATTATAGTTAAGGTTTACATAATGCAACAGTTTTGTTATGTTTTTTCTAACTCGTAACACAATTTTCCCGTTGGTCCTTTTGCGTGTCATACAATGGCCCGGTGATCTGAGCCTGGGGAGTATGAAATGATATAGATAAAGAATTGATTTATTATTACATTTGCAGATTTACATGTTGCCGAGTACTTATTTTTGAGTATAAAAGAGTAAATTAAAACTTTTCATCTCAACACCTACGGAACTTAGAATATTTTACATTATAAAGTCATACTAACGGTCGCAATCAGACTCTTGGTTTGTATGTCTGTGCCAGAAGTAAACCGGTTACTTATAATAACAGAGAGTAAGAAATGTAGCTTAGTATTAAATAACTCTTTATTTTAATATTTTTATTGTGTTGATATATAGATAAAGTTCTAATAACTGTTAATTACTTTTTTTAAATTCGCTTGTTCTGTCAGAAAAACTTAAAAAACGTCATTAAAGTTTGTTTTTTGTTCTATAAGTTTTTGCGCGCAATAAACTAATTTCTATGCACACCGTAAAGACCATTGATTTATGCTAGAATCTTTTCTAGCGGATGGTAGTTGTTTGCCGAAATCTAGTAATTTGTATCAATCAATAAATCATTAGTTGTACGCTTTCTTAATATCTAAAACGATCATAAAGCAAAACCAAGGTATTTAAAAGCTTGCCCAAAAAATTTAAACAAATTTGCAAAATTATAGCTGTCCGCTTATTTTATAGTGTCATTTGTAATTGTAAACATCTGAGAGTTATAAGGGTGGCAGGTTTTTATTTAAACTGTTTTAGTTTAAATATTTTATTTATTAATTTTCACAAGAAGA
This sequence comes from Thalia democratica, assembly GCF_965202585.1. Taxonomy (NCBI): domain Eukaryota; kingdom Metazoa; phylum Chordata; class Thaliacea; order Salpida; family Salpidae; genus Thalia; species Thalia democratica. The sequence continues at coordinate 21,064 of NW_028140520.1, read as the reverse complement.
GATATTGTCATATCGCTCAGACTACATTATGACGTAACTCGTGATACAAAAACCTAATTCAAAGTTTACTTATTTAGACAAAAGTATTTAGAATAGATATTGAAAACTTGTTATATGAACCTAAAAAGTTGTTGGTTTATATTTTTAAAAACAACATTTATTTACTACTAGTTCAGAGGTTACTAATTTTGTACCAAAGTGCTTATATATCGGTGTTTATATAAATTACAAAGTAGTATTCTTCTTTAATGTTGTTTAAACGCATTTACTGTTCAGAAGCAGATAATTGCTAAAATCATGTGATTGATATACTTTATCTAAAAATACAAGTATAAACTAACTGATCACAAGCTATTAAGCAGAACAACAGTGGTACAAAGTTAAGAATACTTATATTTTAAAGTCAACAAAGTTATTTTACAGTATCATTAATACAATCAAAGCAAAAACTGTTGCTTTCCTTAGGTGTTCGCTTGATACTCAAAGTGTAAGTAACAAAACATCTTAAAGTCGAAAAAATTAAAAACTAAATTAATAATGATAAAACAATTTTCTCTACCAGGTGGCCACTTGGCTGCGGCATGGGTGGCGATGAGGTCATTCGGGCAGGAAGGGTACATCGGGATGGCGTCCAAACTGATGGAGGTCACCGACAAGATGAAGAACGCGATCAACAACACGCCCGTACGTTTTACTTACTTTAAAGTAAAATAGAAACTTACTTGTATAAATATTTGCCTTAACTAAAAAAGAATGCTTAAAGTGCATAAATGTACTTTAATATTTTATTTTGCTTGAAGAGGTCGCAATTTTTTGCCACCGAAACTGGTCGTGAATAAAATATTTAATTTGCAAAATTCTATTTAAAAACTTACTTAGAAATAAAAGTCTAAAATTTTTAAATAAAAACGTACAACGGTGGTTGTAAACTAAGTTAAGATAGATGCTCTGTTTAAAAATTATGAGTGTTCAAAGCATCTAAACTAGTTTTTCTTCGCATGCAAAATCTAACAAAGTGGTTTATCTAATTTCACATTGAGCCCTGTGTCTTAGACTTATATCTTTTAGAATTTTTTTTTTACTAATAGGGTCTCAAAGTTTTGGGTAACCCGATAATGACCGCTTTTGCATTTGGATCGGTTGAAGAGAAATTGAATATTTTTGCGTTAGCCGATATGATGGAGGAAAAGGGTAAGAATAAAAATATGTTTACTATATATGTTTACTTGTTTATTTGATGAAAGATTAAACATGAATGTTCCTATTGATGTAAAAAAAAAAGTTTCTATTAATAAAAACTTTCCTTTTCTATTATTACTAAATAATTTAAAATATGATTCATTATTGTATATAAACTTGCGTAAAAAGTATACTTTTTTTATGGTATGTGTGTCAATCGATTAATTTTCATAAGAAAACTTTGGCCGTCAAAAATTTATATAAGAAATACAATTGTATAGTCAAAACTTTATATAATACAACTAACATGAAACTTTTGTTTTATAAACACTCATAGCTCAATTAATGGTTTCACTTTATCTACGCTATGTAAACATTGACTTGGTTGTGATAAAACCTACAAAAAAGAAAATATAAGATTAAGTAAACATTTGTTTGAAGGCCAACTTAGCATTGAACTTTTTTATTGTTTTCACGACTATGTTTACCATTTACATTTTGATATAATATAATTTTTAATTTTATTTATAATCTTAAAGCTATTTAGAGTCATTGTTTTTTTTCAACTTTATAGAAAACAATTTCAAGTAAAAAAAAATATTTTCAAGCTTTTTTTTTATTATTCTGAATAAAAATTTACTTTATTATTAGCTAAATGTTTGAACAGAGGTCGCAAAATGTTCAGTAAAGAAGAAACCTTTGACCAAAGACTTATCATTTGTCTAAAATGTGTAGTACTAAACAAAATAAACTGCATATTTTTTCTATCAAAACTTTAAAGTATGATTTTAATTAAACGATTTTCCTAAGTGGATGATCAGCTCACATTTTGACAAAGTTTAATTTTCTACAAAGTTTAAACTACTACAATTTTATTTCGATCACATTTTTATGCATAAGTTTTACGAAAGTACGGTAGCCGAAAAATTATTTACCTGCTAAAATTATTACTCATGAAAAGCGCCAACTATTTTTAGAGCTAGTTAAATTTAATTGCTCAGTTTTTAACTATTTCATTAAAAGTATACAAGTCACGAAATTTATTTGTTTCTTACATCGAAAATGTATTAAAAATGATGTCTATTTGCAAACACTAACTTTTTCAACAAAACATTTGCAACAATTTACCAAAAATTTACACAAACTCCTATTTAAATCATAATTTCGGCTTTAAACATGTATGCTAACTATTGAGATGTGTTAAACTTAAAACATTTTATATAATTACTAGTATACTAAGATAAAACTAAAAAAAAAAATTTTCTGTAAAAGTGTGTTATTGCAATGTTTACTTGTTTTCTAAAATAGAGGTAGCTTCAAAACTGTTTGTACTCAAAAGTGTTCTTTTTAGTAAATTTTAATTCTATGACAAATTACACCAAAAAAGTAACATGTAAAAGGCTTTAATGCCTTTCAGTATAACTTTATATAAAGTAGCTGAAAATATGTGATTTAGATACTTTACTTAATAAAAATGTTAAGGTTGGAAAATTGAAGTACAAAGAAATCCAGATTGCATTCATTGCACAGTCTTACCGACTCACATCAATAGTTGCGATGAATATTTGAAAAATTTGACTGAATGTGCCGATTATATTATGGTAAGAATTTATGGACATACAAACTTGTTTAACTTAAAGCTTTTTTTGAAACCTAAAGCAGTTAAACACTAAGATTGTTATACCTTTACGTTTCAATCAACTTTTTGTTTGTCATAAAACTTCTACTTTACGACTTGTTAAAATTTGCTAGACAAAGCAGTAATAAGTTCTATACATTAATATATTAAGCTTTTTACACCAGTGTTTTACAATTAGTGTTGTAAGCTAGCAATCTCAATGCCAAAAGTATCTATTTTTTATTAACAAATATACATATAACGGCTACGTTCTTAAAATTGTATTAAACTTATGTATTTTACTTTAAGAATATTACATTTCTGCTATTGCAAAATATATAATTTTGTAAAACATTTGATAAATTTAACTATTACAATACACAAAATAGCTATAAAGAGACAAACATGTATTTTATCTAAACTTGTTTTAATAACCTTCAAATATTAAAAAAATAGTTACAAATAGTAACCAAACCAACAAAAATTAAGAATTGTTTTTGTTCTAAAAAACTAAAACATTTTCTATTTTTATTAAAAAGCGCATGTAAAGTAAATGAAAAACAGTCAGCAGTTTATAATTCAAACATTTTTTAAGTATTTAAAATCAAAATATATATACAGAAGAATGGATGTGATGTTAATAAAGGGCAGTCTGCAGTTTACGGAATGTTGAAATTTGTTCCTAACGACGCAATGGTGGATAATTTTCTCATTGATTTGTTTGATGAAATTTATAAAGTTTGAATATAAGATGAACTTTAAAAAAATAATATTAAATTTTAAAAGTTTAAATTGAAATACAAGTTTGTTATCTTGTTTTTTCGATTCTTCCATTTTTATAGTAGCAAAACTACATCTACTAAAAACAAAGAACTTTTTTTTTATGCGCTACTAACATAAAACATCTTTTTTAATTTATTTTTTTACCAAACCTCACCTCTATAGTTGTTTTTACATTTTCAAATAAGTTTATTTTTTCATACTTCAAATAAAATGAATTGACATTTGTTTGATTTTCATCTTATTTAATATAGAACTAACATGTTTAAAATGTTTTTAATAGTTTTAAAAAATATTTCATAGAAAAAATTTAGACTTATACAACGTTCTAGCCTCGAACTAACTTTAGTTAGAAAATCTTTAGTAGTGTGTTATAAAGTTTACATATTTTTTTCTTTACAAAATTTTAGCATTAAAGTTAGTGATAAATTTTATTGTCAGTTTTATAAAATTAAAATGGTTTTAAAATAGGGTTACAGCTTTATGTGTATATCATATATGTAAACTGATACTATTTTAATAACTATTTACATTTAAATATGTTTAACTTAGACTACAAGCTTAATTTTTAACTATTTTTTTCAATTTTTTTTTTCTAAAAGGATCAATGATGTAAACTACGGGTAAGCAATGTACAGGTCGCGGTCTGGATCCGGCCCATCAACAGAATTTCAGGCCGGATCCGGTCTGAAAACAACTTTTCATAATCAGAAACATTTGAGATTTTAAATAACAAATAATTTGAATTGTGCTGTTAATCTATTTTTTTAAATGCTTGGTGTTTTTCTAGGGGGATGGGTAAATTTTACCTGTATTTAAAATAGTTTCTGATACTTTTCAAAACTAGTTTAGTAAGAAAATAAAAGTTTTCCACGTGTTAGCTAGTAAAAGTAGTTATTGAGACAAACAGAAATTATAAGTTAGTAGTTTACTATTTATGATAGTGTTATTTTATACTATTTAATCCTAAAAAATAATTTTGGATTTCATTATTTTGTTATGTAACTTTTCAAAAGTTTACGTAAAAATTAAGTTCAAGTATGGATTGGAAAAGTTAAGCCATGTTATTTTCAAGAACAAAAACTCAAAACAAAAAAAAACATATAAAATAAACTTTAAAGATTGTCTATTCAATATCTTAAATGTGTAATTAAATATAAACAACATTTATTTATTTAGACATTTGTTATTACCAAACCTGTATTCATCCATTAAATAATCAACAGTAAAAAAAACGTTTATTAAGTATGTCTAACACATCAAATAAATTTGAAAAAACCTTTGTTTAACTGATTTACTCATCTTAACTTATAGTGAAAAAACTAAAAATTAACAGAAGAGTAATAAAAAAGAAGTGAAAAATCTAAATTAACTAACTTATTATAACTAAATTTAATACTAATCATCTGTAAAGTATTCCAAACACAATTTTTTAATTTTTTTAGTTTTGAACAGTTTAATGTCTTTTACTAGAAATATTTCGAATAAAAGTATATGCAATTGTAATCATAGACGTTTTGGTTCAGTTTTAGATTTGATGTAATTACTATGCGCACGAGTATGTGTTTTTAAATGCCTGACTGACTTTGTAGCCTGACTGTTACTTAACTTTCAAAACGTTAACCAATCACTCGATAGCTCTTGTTCTGTTAAAGAACCTTATACCAAAGTACTTCTAAAATAATTACGGATTAACCATTTTTTTGAACCTCTTTTACAGACAAGCTATAAATTTGTACCTATTACTTATATACTTTTATTTGGCTCTAAGTTATGTTTTTAAGTTAGCTAAGTAATTTTTAATTGTTTTAAAGTTAGCATACTAATTAACTTTTGTTTAAATGAGTTTAGGGAATGACAGAAAATAATGTAATTAAAAAAATTTGGGCAAAAAAAAAAGTTATAACTTTTTTTCAACCATGAAAGTTCGTGAATATTTTAACACCTCTCTTTGATAATCATTTATAATTTTTTAGTATTTGATATTGGTTAAGAAAGTTTCTATATACTAAAAATAAAGTAAACTAAATAAACAGTGGCTTACTAAAAATTAGTAATTTTTAAAATTGTAACTTAAAAACTAGTAATTGAAGGTATCACAAGTATTACTCACAAGAAAAAACTGGCAATTTATAAAAAGGGTTAACATTTTAAACCTAAACGAAAACTGAATTATAGAATAAACTTGAAACTGACTTGTTGAAAACATTGACCCCTGAAAATAACCTGTCTTTTCTACAAATTCAACAACATGTTTTGTGGTAAACACTTACAAAAACAAACTATGCATGACATAGAAAGGTGGTTTTGTTTTTAAATTAAGTAACAAAAATGTTTAAACTTGAGCTTTCATTCAATCGGCAAAACATGAGAAAGCTCTGTGCTCAATAACACATCTGAGTTAGATGTGTTGTTGAGCTAAATTCTCGTAGAGGTAAATTCTATCGAGGAGTTGGTTATTGCAAGAAGGATATAAATATATTTGCTTTTGACTTGACTAAAAAATTTCGTTTGCCTTTGCTTTCTTTGACGGCTAAAACAGGTTTCAATCTAAGGAAATCGTGTAAACTAAATTCAAAAAATGTGAAAAATACATCAAAAAAGGCACTGAGAATAAAAAAAAAACAACTGTCTACTGACCCAACTTCAGTGAGCCTTCGAAATCAATATTGCAGTCAGGAGAGATTTGATCTATTAGTCAGTGATGGTTAATATTCTTATACACATGACAACTAAAAATACCTTTAAAAATACACAATATTTCGAATTCAATTACTCTTCCAGAGTGTGATTATTACAAAGATCAATTAAGCTAGTTTTTCTTAACAGGCGTATATTTTTAGTATACATGAGTAAAATGTCGTGTTACTATAACCTTAAAATAAAATTTTTTCAATACCAGAAAAAAATGGGGTGACCCTTTTATATTGAAGAAAATGATCAAAGTACATATTGTTGGTAACCGCTATATAACAGTGATATATAACAATAATATATATATATATTTATTTATTTATCTAATTATATAAAAAACTATAATTTAAACAGCTGTTTCACACATTGAAATGTAAAATTTCATGTGATCGTCAGTAAGTTACAGTTTATTATAATAGTGAACAGAAATTTTGATTTTAAAATTTTTATAATAATTGTGACGTAGTAATGGTACAGTTTATTGTACGATTAGCTGAATTTGAAATACGCTGTGAATGTTATTTTATGCTTTTTAGGAAAGTTTAAAAAGGTTATTTTGGAAAAATGTTTTAAGCTATTAGAAAATTATTTTTTTTTTTTTTTTTAGACTATTGGAAAAATTTATTAAAATACTCGTGTTTGCCGCTTCGATTTTATTTTGTTTTAATGTTTAGTTGGTTTTAATTTTGTTAAAAAAGTATTTTTGATAATGGATGCATATGTTTTGTCTTTCGCTTTTCTTGTTTAGTGTTACGTTCTTATCTGATTTTTCGAGTTTCTATTTTTTCTAGGTTACAAAGTTTACAGCCGAATTTAGTATTGAATTTTAATTTTATCCTGTTTAATATTTCCCATTTAATTTTGTAGTCTGTATTGTTATCTTTTAAGTTCCATATGTAATTCGCTAGTTCTGTTGTGTGTCTTTTGTTAATATTGTTGAATGATGATTTGTGGTTTCTGTATCTTTGTTTAAAGGTAGTTCCTGTCGATCCTATATACTGCTTTGTTGTTTTATTTAATGTTACTGTTGCTTTGTAAATTATATTTGACGCTAGGCATTCGTTATTTAAAGGGCAAGGTTCTTTACGGCAATTACAAAGTTTATCTTTTATGGTGCTTTTATCGTCTGTATTGCTTTTGTTTAATATTTTGTTGTTGTGAGCTATTATTTTACTTCTGAAATTATTTGTGCAATTGTAAGATATTTTTCTTGTGTTTCGGTTGAATATTTTATGGAATGGGTGGTTTTCGTCAAATGATGTAGTAATCAGGTTTAAGAATTTTTTGCCTATTTTAGAACTTATATTTAGACTGAATGGTGGGTTGAAATATATTATGTCTCTTTTTCTTTGTTTTTTATTTCTTTCTGGTAAAGTGGTCTTATCGTATTTCAAGGTGTTTTTATAATTGGCCGAATTTAATGCTTTTTGTTGTTCATTTTTTACATTGTTGAAGGATTCTTCGTTATTAGATTGTTTTATTAGTCTTCTGTTTGTTGTTTCGGGTAGTTGTTTTAGTATTTGTCGGGGGTGGTTGGAGTTGTAGTTTACGTATAAAATTTGTGAGTTATAAAAATAATAGCTCACAACAACAAAATATTAAACAAAAGCAATATAGACGATAAAAGCACCATAAAAGATAAACTTTGTAATTGCCGTAAAGAACCTTGCCCTTTAAATAACGAATGCCTAGCGTCAAATATAGTTTACAAAGCAACAGTAACATCAAATAAAACAACAAAGCAGTATATAGGATCGACAGGAAATACCTTTAAACAAAGATACAGAAACCACAAATCATCATTCAACAATATTAACAAAAGACACACAACAGAACTAGCGAATTACATATGGAACTTAAAAGATAACAATGCAGACTACAAAATTAAATGGGAAATATTAAACAGGACAAAATTAAAATTCAATACTAAATTCGGCTGCAAACTTTGTTACCTAGAAAAAATAGAAATCGAAAAATCAGATAAGAACGTAACACTGAACAAGAAAAGCGAAAGACAAAACATATGCATCCATTATCAAAAATACTTTTTTAACAAAATTAAAACCAACTAAACATTTAAACAAAATAAAATCGAAGCGGCAAACACGACTATTTTATAACATTTTTCAAATAGTCTAAAAAAAAAAAAATAAAATAATTTTCTAATAGCTCAAAACATTTTTCCAAAATAACCTTTTTAAACTTTCCTAAAAAGCATAAAATAACATTCACAGCGTATTTCAAATTCAGCTAATCGTACAATAAACTGTACTTTACTACGTCACAATTATTATAAAAATTTTAAAATCAAAATTTGCTGTCACTATTATAATAAACTGTAACTTACTGACGATCACATGAAATTTTACATTTCAATGTGTGAAACAGCTGTTTAAATTATAGTTTTTTATATAATTAGATAAATATTTAGCTCCAATTTAATTTGTCGAGCACTATCGATCAAAACTTTACACAAAATCTTTAATATATATATATATATATATATATTGTTTAGTGAACGATAAAAAAAAGCGCTCAAAAAGTTTGGTCAATGGACCTGGTGTACAAAGGAACCTTTCGGTTATCGAGTCGTACACCAAAATATAACAACAATGTATAACAACAATTCATCTGTTTCTATCCAAAAAGGTGAGAGAGCCGGACTCACGCAATATAAAGGGAAAATATAGGGAATGGGCGGCTTGTTTTGTTTTTGGGGCCGCATTATCGTTTTGGGGGGTAGTAGTGGAAGGTTGCTTAGCAAAAAGCTGTAGAAGCACACGATGTATCCATGAAAAGGTTGATAAAAATACCAAACGTGGTTGAAGGGAGAATTTAACAATAATCAGCTGCAGTTAGAAATAATCTGTATGTGTTAAGCGGTGTGGAAATATCACATGTCAAGCTTTTAACGTTCTTAGTAACAAGTTCGTTCGCACCAAAGTTAGCTATCGTATCAAAGCTATCAAAGACAGCTTCCTAATCAGAAACAAAATTTTTGTGTTCAGCCATAGAAAATTGAAAAGAGCCTTGTTTAATGTAGAAAAAGAAGAATTCTTTGAAGAACAGAAAGTAAGCGCCGAAGGAATACAATCAATTTTTTTCGTAAATGCTCACTCTCATGTCTCAAACAATAGTTTCAGTGTTTCTCAAAAAAGACGTCCTGAGTTTATTTTTTTATTGTTTACAAAAAATTTATGAAGTATAAAAAAAGTTATTAAAATGATACATTTTAATTTGTTCTCTTCTTTTTTAATCTGACTTTATTCTTAATAACAGTGTTTACAATGCCATAAGCTGAAAAATGCACTTTAGTATTTACGTTTGGTATCATATAAGTTAAAACCAATTTAACTACTATGCTTTGTTTTTTAAAATGTTAAAAACCACTGCTTCCACAGAAAAGTATTATTGTAAATATCACTTTATTTTTTATAGCCTTCATAAAATGTTCTTATATGTGAAATTTATAAAGTCAATATTTTTAGTGAAATTACTTTATATGTGATAAATTTTAGTATATAAATCATGTGAACAAATCTGAATAAAAATGAAAATTTTGTTAGTTACTTTTATTATATGTTTCAAAGTTTGGAATATTAAACTATAAATACCATGCAACATGTTTTCAAGCTTCTTAACACAGTATTACATCAATTTTAAAATATTAAGAAGTAAACTTTTTAATAATTGATGAGAGGTTTGTTCATTTAATTTTTTTCATTTAGAGGGAAGAAAAAAGCATCTCTACTAATATTTATAAAACATTGATTTGAATTTGCTATTTTTTGATTTGGTAAAATACTTTATTAGATCTTTTAAATTTAAACTAGTAATTTTGTTCTCAAATAACAAACTATTTATTATGGCTAAAGTTGAAATAGCTTTTACTAAGAACATTAGAAGTGCTTAAAATTCATAAGTGTTACAACTAAAATTTTTAAATTGTATTTTTACAAAAGTATATTGTACTTTAGGTAAACCGAAGATTGGTTTTATGTCCTAATAAATTTCATGAAGATTCTTATTGTAAATTGTTTTAACACTGTAAGAATAATGTTTTACAAACGCATTTGTATTAAAAGCAAATACGCATTGTTATTTTGATTTAATGTCAATGCCAGCTCAACATATTTTTTTAGCGACGTTAAAAATAAGTAAAAATATTATATTTCTATTTTATCGCATTAGAAAACTTATAAGTTTGCAAGCTTATACACACATTTTAAAGACTATTCAAAATAATACTAATCTGTTCAAAGTACTTGTAACTTTACTTAAATTGTGTATACTTTCAACAGTTTAGCCACTAATAATATTCTTATACTTAAATTTGCACAAAACGCTTACTTGTGTAACTAGTTTTTGTTGTATAAATAAAAGTTTAACGATAATGTTTTCTACTTAATTGTTATTAAGATACTTCGTTGCTAGAGTTTTAAATGACAGGCGCTAAAATAAAAAGTGTTCGCTTTAAATTGTTCAGCAGACTTTTATAAGGCTAATTTGTTATAAAAAATCGCTCCCTATCCAAAGTTTTTAATAATAATTTAATACTTTTTATAAAAATAGTATTTTAAACCATGATTGTGATCAAATAAGCAATAATAAAGCACTTTGATAAAGTAGTTATTAGATTAAGAACCTGATTGTATTTTTTTTACAAATAAATTGTTATTTTGATTTTTTATTTAGAGTAAAGTTTTAGCATTAAAAGTATATTGCGGGTCGCAAATTAGACTTTAAAAAGACATACTATTAGGTTTAGATCTTTTGTTAGTATTTACTGCAAAGACTATTGTAACTGTTTAAAAAGTGTACGTTTCAGCTGAAAATTACATTGCAAGCCGCATTTTGGCGACCCCTTGTTTTTTTTTTATGAAAAATAATTTAAATCCCTGTCTTAAACTGCTTAATTTTCTTTAAATTGTCACAGCAATGCATATCAAATGATCTTTATTATAACGTTTTAATTCCAAAAAGTATTTTATCAATTTTATATCATGATTTTATAAAACTATGTGCCCTAAGTTGTTTGAAATAAAAGTTCGGCTCAAGAACTACTTTTTCTGGTATATCTGGACCGCCGACTTTAAAAGTTGCCCCACAACTAGTTTAAATGGATGATTCTTAATCAAGTATTTTGTAAATTAGTTTAACTTGAGTTATAAGTTAAACATGCTTAAAGTTTTTCATTTTAAGTTTCTTTGGTAACGGCAAAAAAGCTAATCTAGCTAATTTAAAATTTGATTATGACGTTTTAATTCACATTTGCACTTCAGTCCAATACATACTAGTACTATAATGTATGTTTAATATAAAAGCTGGAAACATCACAAACATTTGCTAACTAAGTAATGGATTCTGTAATACAAAAACGTAAAGACCTGCTAAAGAAACTGGATGCTCTTAAAGTGAGCAAATATAAATTTTGTTATTAATTTATTTGTTTATTAAAGTAAATGGTAAAATTAGTGGTGAAAACACAATTCAAAACATTTCGTATAAATATGTTAACTTGTAATTTTACTTAACTTAAAGTATAGAAAAAATTAAAAGGATGTATGTAATTTTTTGTTGTTCACTATAATTTAGAGTTTGATATAATGGTTTATTTGCAAAATAATAACTTATTTCAAGAAACAAACAGTTTTAAAACAACTTTTAATTCATTAAAATAATTTTTATTGAATAATAATTCTTTTATAAGTTATGCTGAGCCCTTTGGCTGAAACTAAGTTTTTGTTATGCTAAAAAAATTAGTCTCGAATATTGCTTTCTTAATATTTGTTAAAGTTTATAACTTAGTTGTTTGAATTAAAGTTTAGAATAGAAATCCCATAATTTTGCATAGTTTAAAGCAAAACTTACAAAGTTTTTAATAAAACTTGTTAAACAAACTTGGTTTATTTGCAGATATATTGTTGATAGAGGCTATTATTAAAATTTTGCATTTCCATAAAAAAATTCTAACATTAAATTCTTATTATTATATTTTGTAGTAGAAAGTTGTTTATTGTGTTTGTTTAACAATAGTATTTTCAATATGTTAAAGGAAAGATGCTAACTTTCAAATGATGTTTCTTTATTAGTTTAATTTCAATGGAGACAATTTAGTTCTTTTGAACCTTTTTAAAACTGGTAATTAGTAATTGAGTTTATATTCAATCAAAAATTAGTAACAAAAACTAATTAACTTGAACAAACCAGATTGAAAACAAGAAATTCAAAACCATTAAACAAGAAACTTGATAAAAAACTGAATAAGTTGAAACAAGACAATGAACTTGACAAAGAAGAAATTGAATTCAATAAAAAAACAACTGACTCATTAGTACAAAATGATGAAGAGTTGATAAAAAGAGCTTAGACTTAACACAAACACGTAATGAGTTGATAAAACAGAATTTAGAACAAAAACATAAAACTAATGAATGATAAAACAAAGGAATGCTATTGCAGTAAGTTTAGATGTATTTTAACTTATGAAAAACTTTAGTTTTATAATACAGATTAAAAGATTTTTTTTCAAGTATTCAAACTTTTAATTTTACTTTATTTTTAAATCTACACAAGCAAAAACTTTGTATGATAGTTTTGTTGCTTATTAACTTTAAATCACTTTTTTTAGTTTAATGCAAAACCTTATTTTATTGAAAGTAATCAGTAACAAAACAATTTTTATTCAAATAACTACTATCTCAGTTAATTAAGATTCTTTTTAACTTTTATAGTTAACTGTATATATTAACCTTTGAGTAAAACCTGGTTTTACTGTAAATACTAATCTAAAAAGTCATATGTGGTTAAATTTAATTCTTAATTTGAACTTCATTTGTTTGATTATAATTTTAAATCAGTTTCTAATAGTTTTGCTTAGTATAAAACAATATTTATAAAGTTTGACAATAACTTTTTGTTAAACAAATATGGTTAATTAGAATTAATTTTACTGATATGGACTGTCTTTAAAATATTGCATTTCTTAAAAAATGTTTTAAAAATATACATGTGGTATGACTTGATGTAGGAAGGCTTCTTGTGGTAGGTAAATACCATTAGAAACTTTTGAAAATTATTTTCTAGTTGTTTGTAGTTAATAGTTTTCAATTGTAAATGGTTAATACTTAGTCTTTTGAAACTGTTTTAAAAAAGGCAATAAATAATTGACTTTAGTTATATTCGAATACCAGCTACAGAACTAAATAGTCTGTTCAAACCAGATTGAAAACAAAATGCTGCTATCGATCACCGATAAACGTAAAAAAGGAGTTGAACTCAACAAAGAAGAAATCGAATACAAAGAAAGAACAGCAAAAAGCATGATAGAGTAGTTGCCAGTTATAACAAGAAGGTAAATGTGTTAAAAAGTATTGGTAAAAAAAGCAATTGTGGACTAGTATTAGAAGAAAAACATATACATTTGATAGCTATTGAACTTGTAGCAAGTGAATATACTGAAGGCTTGTTTAACTGTGAAAAAGAATGAAACAAACTCTTGTATAAACTCTAATAACTTTAACAAGAATGATCGCAAATTGTTTATTGTGTATAGGCTACAAAACAGTTTGAGATAAACCTACCTCTAGCAATACAAACTTTAAAAAAAAATAATCATTTTAAAAAGTTTTCTTTGTGTTTTCAATTTTTGTTTAGTACTAATATACGAAAGCTATTTAAATTTAAACTATTTTTAAACTTAAAATAATTTTTAAACTTAAAATAGTTGTATAAATTTTTGTTTGTGTAAACAAATAGATCTGCAATATAACTTGGTAATTCAAGTAATACATTATAATATTATTATAACTGATTACATGTGTTATTGAACTTAAAAGTTGAAATTTAAAAATGTTGCTTCGTAATGATGGGAAACTTTTAAGTTTTAAATTTTTTTAACTTTTTGCTTTCATTTAAACAAACCAATTGAAACAATTATGATCGCAAATTGTTTATTGTGTATAAACTACAAAAATATTTTGTGATAAATTAATCTAGCAATACAAGTTTGAAAAAATTATATTTCATATTAAATACTTTACTTTTTGTTTTTATTTTTTGTTTGGTATTAATACACTAAAACTAGTTTGGTTTATTTAAAATAAATTTAAACTATCTTTAAAATTTAAATAATTAAATATGTTAATTTTTTTGTAAAACTTAGATCTTTAATATAACTTGGTAATTCAAGTAATATATTATAATGTGTTACATGTGTTATTGAACTTAAAATATAAGAAGTTTAAAAAATATTGCTTCGTAATGATGGGAAACTTACAAGTTTTAAAATGTTTTAAATTTTTGTTTTCATTTAAATAAACCAAGTGCTTAAACGCATCAATTCTTTTTTAATAAAAAGCGAAAAAATTTATAACGTTTGAACAAGTGAACATAAATTTTTTAAGCCAACTTTTGTGCACAGTAGATTTTAATTAATAGGGTAAAATTTTAAAGTACAACTTGTTAATAACGACTTGTTTAAATAGGTTATTAGCTATTCCTTATATTTTTTACAACAATGATAACGAACTTATAATATCTATGTCAATTTTTATTTACTAAATAACTTAATACACAGTTTTTCTATTTAGTAATCTGTTGTTCATTACTTTTCAAAAATTTCTAGTATAAATTTCAAAAAAATCCTTACAACTAGATACTTGTTCATTATAAACTCGGATATAAAGTTTTACAGCGAATTGAATTATTTCAGTTTATTTGGATGATTATTTCTACACGTCAAAATAAAATTTGTAACTCAAGTATGAGTTAAAATAGAAGCAAAACTAAACAAAAATTGCTGAAACTTGATATTGATTTTTAGAAGATTTATTGAACAAAGAACTTGTCATAAAAAAACGCTTTAAAATGTCAAATTATCGACGGAGTAGTAAAGTTGTACATAACTAGCGGTATGGCAATTACTGATTCCAAGAAATATTTCAGTTAATTTTACGCTTGTACTCAAAATATATAAGATAGTGTTATGAAATGTTAATATTTTATGTATCTCTTGTCAATGTGAGCAAAATAAACGCAACTAGTACAATTTAAAAGTTTTTATTTCCGGAATTCTAATAAGATTTTTTGCTCAAGTTAGAGGTCGACTGTATTTTATAAGACCAGTTTTCGAGTAAATGTTTCCTGTAGACGAAAGTTATTTATAACATTGTACTAAAAAATAAAAATACACTTGTTTAAACCAAAATTATGATAACACATGAAAAATAACGATAAAAACTAACTAGTAAATTAAAGCCTATATGTTAAATTTTACAACAGAATCTTTGTTTTAATATTTATAAAAAGTATTTTTAACTGAAAAGTTCAGCGAGCCGCAGAAGTTTGCTTTGCCACAGTTTGCTGTTCTTTGTTCCGAACCTTACAGTTATAATTTTTACAGATATAGATTTTTATTGGTATATTAACCTTAATTTATTAAACTTAAGTTACGTTTTTGCTTTAAGTTTAGGCAATTTCGTAGTAGTTACAAATTTTAATTTAATTATATTTTAAATCATCAAAACGTAAATTAATGCAAAGTTAATTAACTTTAAAAACATAAATCCTAACTAAATTTAATAAAAAACAAAATAATGGGTTTATATTATTCAATATAGAAAAATTATAATAAAAATTTATATTTTAAATAGTACTACTTAAAATTTATTACTACATTCTTCAACCTTTCAACCTTTCATTAGATTAAGTAAAACAATAATTATCAGACGTTTTTTTATATACTTTTGTTTTTAATAAAAAGTATCCATTTTAAGTTTTGATTACAGAAATATATGGATTTTTCTAATAAATTTATAATGAAAGGAATTCTGATAGCAAATCAATAATACGAAATTTTCTTGACTGTAAAATTATTGAACAATTTTTGAAAGTGGGCAACTTAGCCAAAGTCTGTGACACATAATATTTTCTACACGTAATCAATGTTTCTAAAATGACACCTGCAAGTCAAACAACAACAGATTCAACTGAAAAAAAAGTCTTCACAAGCGACTTCAAACAAAAGCAGAAATGAAACTATCACCATCAACAGTAAATAAGAATCCTCGCTCAGAATTCAAGAGGTTTTTTAAGAGAGAAAAGTCAAATCAAGAGTTAAGTCGAAGCCTGACCGTTGACACCAATACTTACAGGGGCGTCGTTATAAAATACAACGAGTTTTTCAATACTTCTTATAATTTTTTAAATAATACAGAAATTAGTATATTTTTGAACACTTTCCTACTCTTTTAACAAGTTAAGTTTTTTCAGGTTCTGCTAAATTAAACTAGTTTTTTTTTTTCTCTTTTTTTGTTTATTTAAAATATTCCTTAAAATAAACACTATTTTTTCTTAACTATTATAAAGTCTCATGATAACATCATTTTAAAATCGATATTTTTTATAAAGTTTTTAAACTGTTTTTTTTTATACGGCTAAAATAAATGATGTATTTTATTTTTTACCTAAAATATTTACATTTAGGTGTTTTTACGAAAATTTTTTTGTGCTAGTTTAAAACTTTGGTTGTTGTCATCTTTTTCAAATACATTTTGAAAACTTTTATTAAAAAGTAAGGCTATTTTAAAATCTGAAGTTGCTGTTTTATCTTTATCATTGTCATATAAATGTGGTATGGAAGTATTTGATTAAAGTTTAGATTTTACGTAACTATAAGACTAGAATTTTGAGTCAACTATCCGGGTAATTCCCAGAACAACTAGGTCGTTAAAGTGAAGTATGTTTATTTACTTTTTTGCTTAACATAGTCATTGATATACTTGATTTTTTAAGTAATAACCAGTATTAGGCTTTGTTTTTCAAAGCAATAAGTATATTTTAGCATGATCAAGTAAACTAAAACTTTAAATATACATACAGTACATTTAACTATTATTTTCAAACTTTTGATCAAGGCTTCCAAAGTAATCAATATCGCTTCTATAAGGGCGATTATTTTGACTATCAGCACATAGCAAATACTGATAAATAAACAAACTAAATGAGTAAATACGCAGTTAAATGGCGGTACTTACTAATAGATGACAACTATTTTAAAACTTGTGACAGGGGCTGATTACAGAAATAACTTTTATAGACCATTTTTTAGATTAAACATTAACCTACTGAGTTAAACAAACTATATTAATAAGTTACTTCAGATAGTAGCGAACTTAAAATGTTGGGTAATGATTTAATTTTTCAAATATCACCGCGTCCTTTGACATGCTTGATTGTTTGGAAATAAAATTATAAATGCCACATAAATAAGAAGTTAACTCTTTAAAACTTAGAACAAAAAAGTAAAGACTAAAACTTTAAAGTGTTGTTATTTTTGTATTTTTCACGTATTTGTATCACAGTATTGTTTTAGCTAACATTTTACTGGTAAACAAAAAAATGTACACGATGTAAATTATGAAAACGTAAAATAGTATCTTGTTTTTTAATAAACTTTTGTAAATTTGGCTTAAACAGTTATACTGGATTTAATTACAGCTATATTTGCTTGTTTTTATAAACATTTATTTTTCATTCAAAATCAAAATCATCTTGTAAAAGCTAGGCCAACTAAATGGTTAAAATATAAACACAAAAGTCTTATTTGCCGTTTTGCGGTTGATTTTTTGTTTATTTACATACAAACAATTCAAATCAAAATAATATTGTTACATTATTAAATTTAAACCACAACCTTTTATTATTCGCTTTAATATTATACTTATTATTATATTTAATATTTTATTAATACACATAAATCAAGTCTAACTTTTAAAAAGAATCTAGAAGTAAACAGTTCATAACTTAAGACTAACATTCTTTCAAGACTTTTCATAATAGTATTTAGATAATATACAAATGCACTAATTTATTTTTTACTAAATTAATGTTTTGTTTAAACAATATAAAACTATATAACCCCTTTAGTTATCAAATAGTTAACTATGTTAATTATTTTGAATTTAATAAACAATAATCTAAACTATAAAAATAAACACTCTGAAAATCAGGTTTTGTTAAAACTCAACATTGTTTTCGGAATATTTAGAGTTACTAAAACTTAAACTATAGGTTAAACTATTTTAACAAACTGTTTAACAGGAGTCATTTTAATATAAGAATTTTAAATTGATTTACTATAATTTGTTTATTACTATTGTAAAATTTGCTTGAAAGCATCTTGTGTGTTCTTTTCTCAATTTTGTTGTGGCTCTATGTAGTCATACCGATAAGTCTGAAGATGATTTTCTGTAACAAGCAAAACTTTTTTATTGCTGGTTTAAAAAAAAAGGTTTTGTAAATAAAACTCCATATATACAGATGTATTTGGTATTACATCAAAATTAAACATTTTTAGTAATATAAAATCAATCAACGTTTAGAAAACCTGTTTGTTTTAAAAATCATCATTAAGATTTTAATATAGCGCTAAAAAATAATGAACTAACAAACCGTTGGAAAAATTTCCTACGTTTGGAAAATCTCGATGTTGTGCAAAGCTTCCTTGACCATAAGGGTTTCCGTACGGGTCTAGAAAATAAATTCTTAAAGTAAAATTTGATTAATCATTTGAAAAAATGTGTAACTATTTCAATTAAACTTTATCTAATGTATAATTTCATTGTTTCAATTATTATCGTAAATTATTATAAATTACAAATTTGATTAAAAAATTGATGAGTATTTAATATTTCTATAAGAAGAAAACCGGTTTATTACTAGCATTAGGTAGCTAGAATAAAATGATATGTTTTTAGTAAAAATTATTAACGGTAAGCATGTCCATTATGAGATGCCCTCAATGGTCCAAATCTGCCACTTTGTTGTCCAACGTTTATGCTTTGGTCGACCCGATATTTAGGTCCGTAATTCACAACTTGTGGTCTGGCTGAGGCCATCGGCTGCTGACTAGCTTGACCACCGTCGCATTGTGCAGTTTGATAGAGATGGGTACTGGAGCGTGGCGGAACCTTCGGGTTAGTTGCATTAGTATGATGGGTACCATGTTGGACTGCCGGGGAAAATTGCGCGTTGACGTAATAATTGTTGATGACGCCGTAGTTGTTGGTGTAACTCTGGGTCACGTGGTCTTGATTCGGATGACTGATTTTGAGATTTGGCGGCTGGTTTGAATTTAGTTCCGCATCATTGATCACATTTTGTGACGTTGAAGGCTGCGTGTTTGGGACGATTTCTCTTTTAGCTTTCGTTGGAGCTGGTTTAAAATATATGACTTTTAATTCTTAAATCGACCTTTTGTAATTTTATTTATTTTATTATGCAAAATAATAACCATAGTAAATGTTTGAAAGGTCTTGCAAATCTTCTTTTAAAATTTTTCTAAGCCACATGTCCGTCATAATCAACCATTCTGTGTGTAAAATTAATAGTTACTTGTTTACTGAACTTATAAAACATTTTAAAAAGTTTATGCAATAACGCAATTTAAAAAACTTTTAGAACTGTAGCACTTTATAATGTTATCACTAACAACAGTTTTCTTAAATCTATTGTACCAGGAAAAAGAAAACTGTTATAGTTACCATACAAAGAAGCTAATACGACTTTGTTTACTTTTATGCAAAACAAACAGAAAAAAGTTTAACTTGTTTTTTTAAAAACTATAACTAACTTAACTTACTAGTTTTGTCCTCTTCTTTAAATCCTTTAAAATCGCGGTTTACGCTGCGTTGTCTGTTTCTGAAAACAAATTAAAGTTAATTTTTAAAAACTCATTTATTAACAAAAACAAACCTTTTAATTAGCTGTCCAGTTGCTTTTGAATTCATTGCAAGCTTCATTTCTTTCATCTTTAAAAAAAATGCAATAAAAATAATAGTTGTTATTTTATGGATGCTCATTGTACATAGAAAAGTATAAAATATTCATTTCAATAAGTAATTTAAAAGCTACTTGATTTTAACTGAAAAAAAAAACTAAATATAAAAAACTTTAAGTAAAATCAAAAATAAAGTTACACCTTTATCTAGTAACCTTTGATAAAAACAACCAAAACAAACAAACCTCTATTTTCTTAACACTAACAACAGCAATGAAAATTGTGATTTTAAATGAGAATTTGAAGTGATCCATGGATTCGAGTTGCTTCAACGAATTTAGCTTCTTATTTTTTGTGACGATAAAAACCGGCTTGTACATTCTCGTTTGCTCAACAGGAAAAAACATCTACCAAAAAATAATATTCTAATTTTTTTTTTACATAACCAAACTAAAAAATCAGTATGACTTTTGTTTGTGTTCCTTTTACATTAACTTGTAATCAGTTAGAGCTAAATATGTAAAAAAGCTAAGTGTTTTGCATAGTTCTTTTTATTAAGTTCACGTTACTTTAACTTGTGATACGTCTTACAAATCTCAAAAGTAAAACTTAATGTAAAATTTGTTAGAGTGGGAATTAAGAAATGCAAAATTTAAAAAAAACTTTATATTTGCAAGCAAACTTTAAAATGTTAAAAATTAAATAAAACCAACATTATCTTGTGAAATAGTTCCTGGTGGGTAGCAATTTGCGGGGATGTTAGTTACCTTCATCTTCTTGAAGCTGATCACGTGTCCTTCCAAATCCCTCCCCATCTTCCCACTTGTTTCAGCCTCCATGACTCGCAAGTTGCTGCAATTTTGTTGTGGAATTCGTTGACTGCCCACCAGAGACCATTCGTTGGATGATTGACAAAATACGCGCCTTTGAAAACTTTTTATTCGTTATGAGGTTTTTTAAAAACTAACATAATCACGGTTGTTTGAAACGTTTCTTTTTTATATATTTAGTTA
>NW_028140519.1:0-24354 GCF_965202585.1 Thalia democratica | reverse complement strand
ACCCAAATTTGGTACCAAAAATGACCTCTACCGGACCAAAACCAGTGTTTTCGCACTCCCACGGGACCCCGAAAACGGGTTTTCCCGCGCCCCTCCCCCCTAAAATTTTCCCGGCACCGTTTGTTGGACCGTCGATTCGCGCTGCACCCCATTATATTTTTGCACTTTTTTGTTAAAATACGATGTTTGCGCTGAAAATACGTAAAATTGCTACTTTCGCCCTACTTTCAATGAAATATTTTTACTTTTTTTAAAGCCTGAAACGGTTAATCTAGGTAAAGGGCGGAGGCCAGGGTCGGTTTTACTTTTTTTTTAAAGCCCGTCACACTGAATTCCGGTAAGTGTCCTACGACCGTTTCGTTTTTACTTTTTTTTAGTCGCCAGCCACACCTCTTCAGGCGTGTGTACGACTTTAATTTTTACTTTTTTTTGTGTCGCAGGTCACCTAGGAACTCACTGTGTTTCAGACCTAATAATAAGTGTTTCTATTGTAAGCAGTTTTTACTTTTTTCAAGCAACGAAAACGTCAAAAATTCGACTTTTCAAAGTCCGGAAACAAAAATTTTCCTATCCAAATTTTATTTTTTGCATAGTTCAAAATTACGTAAAAATAAATACAAACAATATTATATAAAACAAATGAGTCTTGTATTTCAGTCAGAATGAAAAAAAAACTGTAATTTACTTACTACTAATAAATCTAATAAAAACTATAATAGGCTCTATAAAATTAAAGAAGCTTTCTTATAAATTACATAATAACATTCAATTAGTTATTCTATATTTTTTTTGTAAATAAATGCTATTAGTATACACACAAACTTATACAGTTTTTTTCTTTTGAAGTCAGCTCTTATTAATGCATGAAGTTTTGTTTTAGTATAAAAGAAAACATTTTGTAATGGTAAAGAGTACTTTGGAGATGATTGCTGTATAAATTAATTGACCCACAAAAATCTCATACTATCCATTTTTGATGTTTACATGGCACTTAAAATATTTCTGAATGGATTTTTATATTGATATGCATATTTTTAAAAGAATTTTAACAACTTTTCATGTTTTATGACATCATAATTCACAAATGAGCATATTTTTGTAATATTGTGCCTTATGCAAATTCAAAATGCAATTTAATCCCTACAGTTCATACGAAAATGAGTCAAATTAGTTTTTCCTTAAGCTATGCAGCATAATTATTACATCACATCTATAAAAATTTATTAAACACTGCACTGTTTAAACATTCAAGTCAAATTTAATAAAGGGCTTCTTTTAGTTTGCAACATTTAACATAAGCAAGGTGTTTTTTTATTTCAGTTTGTTTAAATAGTTTAATTCAATAATAGTTAAATTTTTTTAAAAACTTTAAATTTAACTTGAAGCGGTTTAATTTAGAATATTACCATTAAAGTGTCAGTTCGTATATTATTGTAGATCTACACTTTAATATAATAAAAAATTAATTGCAGTTATGACTCGGTTTTTCATTTCCATAGTATCATATTGCTTTTATAAAGCTTTCTAATATAACATATATATTATTAAATTCCATCATAACATATATGAACTTCAATCAATATAAGGCATGCTTTTCATGTATTTAAAAAACATTTATTGTAAAATTTTTTGGTTAAACTTAATATAAATTTCAAAACATACCTTTTCAGTCTGCAAATCCCTTGAGCAATGACTAACGATTCATGGATTGTGTTGGTTTTCCACGAACTGTTTCAGTTTTCCACTCGAAAAGCTCCAAGATTCTTACGGGTATGTCAATATCCAAAGGTGCTACTACTGGTCAACCTGATAAAAGAAAAGTATAGGAATTGTACGTTTTGGACTAAATTATGTTCAAAAAAACCAGTACGTCACAAAACGTTAAATGTGAATTATACTGTAAAAAAAACAGTGTATGAGCATTATAAATAATCAGATTTTTTTTTCTAGATATGTTATATGTTTCATGTGTGTATTTTAAAAACTTTAAAACAACTGCTTTAATTTTTTAGGATGTAAAAACTACAATTTATTTAATTTTTTTAATATCTAATTATGTGTAATGAGATTAAACATTTTTTTAAACCCTTTAAATAAAGGGTTTTTGGTGCTTTTATTAGCTAGGCAGACTGTAGAGTTATTAAAATGTTTGACAGTATTTTATTATTAGTTATTAACTAAACAGATCGCTCATCATTAAACGGTAAAATTATAAATAAACAAAATAAATAAGTAGTTATTTCATTTAGAAATAAAAATATTCTTTTATTTTTATGTGTATAATAATAAAATTTTACTTTTTGTGATTAAATCTTGTTGAGTCAAACAGTTTTATGTTCCTAAAAAACAAGCAAAAAGTAACAGTATAAACTTTTTAGTTAAATGATTGTATTTAAATTTTAGTTGCTTAACTACTTGATATACTATACAACATAATACAGTTATTTATACACAAAATAATTAAATACAACAAATAAAAAGTATTAAGAATCATAAAAAATAACTGTTTTTAAAAGTGCCTGGCTTGGTTTAGGTAAGTATTATAATTTAATGCTAAAAAGATAAATATTGTATTTTGAATAAAACCTACCATCTATAGACAAGGAAACTTTATGTATAAAATAGTTTACTGTCAGTTTTTTGTGTCTATTTTCATCAAAATTTTATAACAAACCATTTTATAAAGCCTCCTTGAGCACCAGTAATGACATGTTGGAAATGTATCTTTTAAAGAGCTTATTCAGTAAGCTTTACATGTTTGTACTAAATGGTTGTTTATCCATGTCCTAAGTAAAAGAGTATTTATATTAGAATGTTATTGGTGTTTATATCATAAAATTGTGTACTAATTATAAACTTTCAAAATAGTTTAAGCTTTTTCTTCAAAATACATTTTATTTATAAACTGTCTATTGATCATTAAAAAATTATTCCTCTTAAATAATAACAATGCATAAACTTATTAAATTTATTGCAATCGTATAAAGAATGAAACATCTCAATTAAAGAAATAAGGGTTGATCTAGTTATCAATTGTATGTTTGAACAACTAGTAATTAACAGTTGTAAAAGTTTATATAAATTAATCAACTGACAAGAAATTTAACACAAATGACATTTTAACTTTGTTATAGTGCTAAAAAATAACTGGTTGCTTTTTATTAATGTAAAAAAAAGTTAGATTTATTGTGTGATTAATCAGTTAATTTTCTTTTAATAAAAACAGTTTGTTTCTACTAAACTGACAAGTATTATGTCAACATTTTGATTCCAAATATTGAGGTTAAAGATTTCAGTCTACAATAACTAAAAGATGATGGACAAAAGTTATTTTGTTAGAAATATTTTTAAAAAAAGTTAGGATAATCTAAGAACAGAATAACAATTTAAAACAAACAAAAATTTAAAACTACAAAAGAATTGTAGTCAGCAACTACAATTCTTTAAGCTTTTTATACAATGACAATTTTGATACTTTCATAACTTTATGTTCTGCTATACTGAAGTTTATTAGTAAGCATTGTTTAACTAAACTTTCTTCTATGAAAAATAAAATTAAAATATTAATAATTTAAAGATGAGCTTTGTTTGTTATACCTAAAGTTTTTCTTTGGAAACTTATAAATTTTTCAGTAAACTTTAAATGGTAGTTATTAAACAATATTGAAAAAAGGTCGTATTTAACAATAGTAAACTCTATGGCTCTATAAACAATAAAATAAATACACTTTTTACCATTTTTATTAACTATTATAAAGGGTAAATAATTATGAAACAAACATAGTTTACATTTTGACTAAAAATAAGCGTTGCCACTCATTGATTCAAAAAGTTGTCCTGAGTGATAAAAAACTATCTTTAATGACCTTAAACTGTCTTAAGTCATGTTGAATATTTTTTTAAATAGACTAACCAATATGAAATACTTTATTAGCTTCAAAAAATCAAACTCTTTAACAGAAATGGTTATAAAAATAAATGTTGAAAATAAGTAAATTTAATCACACCCAAAATCTACAAAACAATGGTCTTAGAATTTTAAAAACTAGAAAAATATTTTTGATTTTTTTTTAATTCAATCTGTCCTGAGTTATCCAGAGTTGTCCTTATTCATTCTAAGATTTTATTATTTTGAATACCATGAGTTTGTGGTAACCCCAGTAATAAGTAAATATTTATTTATAAAATAGTGGTAATCAATTCAACCTGAAACTGGATTTATTTACTTTATTTTTATAATGACGGAGTTCATAGTTGTGATAGGTTTGTATTTAAAAATTTTAATACCATAAAGTATTAAATCAAACTTCTTTGAGATTAAATAAATTTAATTACTAATAAAGTTCCATTAAAGCTCAATATTGCTTACTGAACTTATTACAACTATTATTAAAACTTTGAATTATGATTTATTGCGTTTTTACTGCAATCTTTATACAAGGCTACTACCTAATTTACATTATCAATACTTTTAGAATATATGCAAAATTTAAAAAACTTTTGTACCTTTGAAAAAAGTCTACAAAATTTTCATTTAAGTATTTAAATATTTAAATGTTTTTGAACAAAAGGTTAAATCTTAATTTGTATTTTCAGGTTGCTTTTATCATAGAAAAACTGCTGAGCTACTAAGTCATAAGTAAAAAGTTTCTTTTCAGCTTGGTTATTATATTCAATCTAAAAAATAACAGTTGGTTTACATCTTAGAATTTAAAACTACTTTTGATATGTATGTAATAAATTTAGGAAGATTTTAATTGGTACCATATGGAGAGATAAACTAAATCAGTTACATTTAACCATTTAAATATATTTTAATATATTCTAAAGATTTTGTTTCAAAGTCTCTATAACTAATTTTAATTAAAAAGAATAATCATGATAAAACTTAAATTCAAATTGTTGTAAAAAACACTTGTCTTATCTTTTGAACCTTGATCTAACCTGCTATATCAAAAATTTAATAAAAGTAACTTATACTTAATCCACTTTAATCAAAAATTACCAGAAACACATTTATCCATAACTGATATTAAGAATTTGATTGTTAAAAAAATTAAATTTAGATACTTACTTAACTGAAAAGAAAGGAAACAAAATATTATAAAACTTAATATTGACTAACCAGTGTGCCTTGATATTTTTTTTCTTTAGCTATACATTTACACTTAATTAATAAAAATTAGTAATTAGTATTTTTTAAAAAGACTACATTTTATTATTACATTTATTTTTTTAACAATTATATACAAGATTAAATAAACTTAACAATGAAAATGAATAATTTTATTGACCAGCAATTAATTACTGGGTTTTCAATTGGTTCTGAGAAGTTCCTGTGAGATTTTCACAAGTTCAAGATTTTAGATGTATTTTTAATATATAACTAATTTAATTTTAAAAAGGATGTTATAAATAGCATAACATTGATATAGATACAGTAAAGCTACTCTAAATATGTTTTTAAATATAAAAAATATATAATGATAATAATATCTATATAATGTACTTTTAGTGTGGAGTCAAAATTTCATTACTTTACATGTAAAAGTTGTAAAAATCCAGCATGTTTTTTAAATTGTCAAGCTTTAGGTTTATAAAGTTTTTTTGCAGCTCTGTAATTATCATAAAATAAAGAAAATTAGATATGTTATATACTTTAAATGTTTTAAATAACTTCATAGAAAAATAGTCTGAGTTTTAACAAAAATTAAACTATCTCTGCTTGGACTGAGTTTCTTAAAGATCATATTTGAGTTAGTCTATATCAGCTTAAGTTTAAAAAAACAATTAGTTACCTTGGGTATGCTGACTGTTTGGTATTCCTGTTAAAAACACCTTAAGTGACTTGATATTTAAAAATGAACACAAGGATTTTTCAGAAATCATGATTTAAAACAAAAAAGTGAGGACACATTTTAAAACTCAAAAGCCAGTGTTTACCAATTAGATAAAATGTTATATACTACTTTATCTACTACAAATAGTGAATAAAAACTTTAATAGTCAGTTCTACATGACATATTACCATATTAACTCTTTGAGTGATAAAAAATTGTTTAAGCTATTTAAACTGAAAGAAAAGATATAAAAACTTCTACATACATTGACTTGAATGTTTTCTTATTAATTTAAACAATATTTTCAATAACAAAAACATACTTAAGTTCCAGAAGGTAATGCAAAGGATCAATCAAAGTCCATATAAATAACCAAATAGAAGAGCTTCATATTCTTTGTATATTAGTAATGTTGTTTTCTAAATACAAAGTTTATTGTTACAATGTAAACAAAGTCCATTTTGTGTTTAACATTCGTGTAAACAAAAATGCTATTTGATCAAATACCAGGGACTGAATATTGAAGTCGTTAGACAATCTTAATTCTTTTAGAGGTATAAATACATTTAAGATTTTAAATCAACTTATGTTAGTAATCAGTTTAAACAAATAAAGATTGGTTATTAAATAATTATTCAATAAAATAATTTATTTTAAACGTAAATTTATACTATAAACTCAGAGAGTTAACAAAATTAATACTTTAACATGAATAAAAAATTATCGTACAATAAAATACTATTGCAAACTTAGTGAGTTTAATAAAATAAAACTTCAAAATTATAATTAAAAGAAAAATGAGAAATATTTGCAATTTATAACTTCATGAATCTTTTAGTTTTCTTTTATACTTGAATAAACTTTTGCCATTTTTTACGTTCATTGAGACGTGTCTGCTAGAAAGTAAATACAGAAATGTTGTTGGATTGTTAAATTATAATTTTTAAACTTTAAGTTTATATCAAAAATTTTTTGCTTAATTTATTTAACAAGTAAATTAGAAGTAGTAGAATAAAAAAAAATAAACACTTTTAAAACTTGAACAGTTTTATTATATCTTTTAAAGATTACTTTTAAAGTTTAAAAGCTGTTTCAAGGCGAAGTTTAAAAGGACAAGTTAGTATTCAATAATTGCTTAATATAAAATCGTTTTACAAACTAAAATGCTTTATTTTAGCAAAAATATAGTATGTTACTAAAACCTAAGATAAGATTCTATATTAAAACAGTAAGTATTATGATACTTTTTTTTCTCTTACCAGTCTGCAAAAATAAGCAAATCTTTAAAAAGTACACCTAAAAGATGTTATTTCATATATATTTAAAAAATAAGCATAATATAGTTAGTAAAAAGTATTATTTTATTTTCTACAGCTTCTTAAAAGGTGTAAAGAACTTAAACAAAACCAAAGTTATAATACTAAAACTACTTAAACATTAGATACAATTCAAAACACTTTTCAACACAATTCAAAACAAAAAAAATGGGAATAAATAGTTGGTCTCTTTAGAAGTACAAGTTTTCTAGTTGCTTAAAAGCTAAGGTAGGTATCAACAAAACTCATGTCGACAAAACACTTTTAATCTTAATTATAGATGTTTATTTATAGTTATATTGTAAGTCTATAAACTATAATGGTTTTATTTTGAACTCTGAAAATATCAACTAGTTATTCTAATCGGTTTAAAACAAAGTATAAACACGAGTTTCAAATAAGTTAAATTTATCAATTTTATAACTAATGTTTAAAAGTAGTCAGATCTATCAACCACACAAATAACGTCATCACTATAAATTGATACTTTATTTTTAAAAACATTTTTGAAAAATAGCTTAACGAAAACTTCTAATTTGTATATGAATAAATATTGTGTACAACTTAATAAAATCTAAAATTTATTATGAATCTTCCTATGTTATTATTAAAAATTATTAGGTGAATGTCTAATTCCTATGAACAATAAGTTAAGACTGAAAAATAGAACTCGTAGTAAAACTAAATTAGTTAAATTTTTGAATAGTTATTGTCATTTGCTATACAGTAATCACTAATTACTAAATAGTAAACAGACTAAAGAAAACTTCGGTAACAAAAACAAACATTTTGTTTGTTGTCAAATGTTGACAACAGAATTTCACATATAGTTTCAAAAAAAAATTCCATAACGAATATAATTAGGTTAAAAATGCTTATTTTTAAACACATGCTTTTAAATATTTTAATACACAATTAGATTAATAATAATAGTGCCTTGATCATTAACAGAATTAAAAGTTAATTCAACGTTGATATTTTTATCTAAATTTGTTTAAAAAATATTTAAAAGAATAGTTTAAATAACTGTTTAGATATCAATTTAGTTTTAGAATTTAAATTGATTTAAAAGTTTACAAAACTTATAATTAGCTTAATAATTCGGAATTTATAAAATAAAGTAAACACAATAACTTCAATTAAAAAAACTGTTATTATTTATTTAGCTCAAGGTGAAATATCTTATTATTATTTACAATAACAAAGTAATGACATATCAGTAGCTTTTTTCGAAATTTAAAACTTAAAAATTGAACATTTAGTTTAAAACGGATTCTACATGTATTTTTATTTCAATAAGATTAATCTGAATAAAGTTTATATTTAACTGTTAGCACGAATTTAATTAACAATGTGCTATAAACATAAAAAACAAGAAACTTTGAAATCATTGAATTAATTGAGTTTAGTCACTGCTCTGTTACATTGTATGACATTTTAACTTGAGTTTTTGTGAGTTTATGCCATAATAAAACGTACTATTTGATAAAAAAATAATATTACATTATAAGTCAATTAATAAACTAATAAACTAATTTATAATCATATAAAACAGTTTGTTGTTTTTATAAAATTACTTTACATGACATTACCAGTTTGCAAAATTTTAAGAAAAATAACTGTTAAGACAAAAAATCCCGTCAATTCTTGTTTTTATATAATTGATTAAAAATAGTTTAATAAATTAAACCTCTGAACTGTCTACTTTTTAAAAGTATGAGAATATTTGTTTACACTGTAAACCTACTAAATTTTTTTTTTCAAATACTAAGTTTATTAAAAAATAAATACATCGATACCAATAGCAAATTACAAATATGATTTAACATTAGCGTTTTATTTTATAATTGAATATTTTCAAAACTTTTTCCGTTGTAGAACACTTAAAAAGTCTTTAACTTAATCAAATCTACATAACTACAGTTTGTTCAGATAAAAACTGATTGTTAGTAACAAAACAAATCGCTTAGTTTTATTTTAAACAAATAAAGAATCTCTCTGTAAAGCAGCTGTTATTTTTTCTGGAAAAGAGAGCTGTATAATTTTCCGTAGAAAACTAATAAAAAGAAATATAAACTTTATTCATAAGTTACTTAAGGTTTACTACCGAATTTTATCAACACAAAAGTTTTCAATAACAGCTTCAAATAACAAACTAGTATTTATAAAACCTTTTAAAAATTTGAACACATATCTATTTAATTAATCACATTTAAACTATAAATATAATTTCCAATATACGTACAAATTCTTTATTTGGCTTGACCATATTTTCCATACTTTATACTTTATAGCTATTTATGTGACTTAACATTAAATTCACATTGGCACAAACGAAATGCTATAAAATATGGCAAATATGGCAAGGACTTGTTTGGTTAACGTTTTTTATTTTTAAACATTTTTGTAGTAAACTACATAGTTTTTATCTTATTATATCTAAAAAAAGACTCATTTTTATATTTAGAGTATTAATAATTTATACACTGACCATTGGCTAAATGATTTTTTGCAATGTTTTAAAGTTTTATCTTTTATAAAACGAAGACACTTGTTGTTAAACACATTTAAAACTCGCATTCCTTTGTATTTTTAGATATAGATAAATATAATTGTTGTTTATATACAGAGTTTAGAAGATTTAGATTTTATTATTATATATTTTTCTTAGGTAGTTTAGTCGTAAAGAAGGTCCAAGTTTTAAAAATTTTTACATTTTTAAAAAATAATAGTTTTTACTTTCTAGTTTTTATTGAAAATATGATATCTGAATAATTTTTAATAATTACTCTTGTTAAAGATTTATTTATTTTTTCGTAGTACAATCTATATTTTTTTCAAAACTTTACGGAAAATGTTAAGTTTAATTTTTCAACACATCTAAAAGAAATAATGAAACAATCATGCTTTTTAAATTTGTGATACACTGATTTAAATAACAATTATATTTAATTATTTCAATTTAAAACATGGAAAAAATATTGTTTTATCAAATAATGGTTTCTAGAAAAAAATCATAATAGTGATAAAGAAACGTACAAAGCAAGATATTTTTTTTTATTTAAAGTGTCAGATGCTAAAATTAACTTTTGTTGGAATATGAACTTTAAATAACTTAAATTCGATTTTTAGAATGATTAAAGCTTGATAAATATTATTTTTTTAATTTTATCAAAACAATTTTAAATACTAAATATGTTAAGTTCAAAATAAATGTTGTAAGTTTCAAAAATTTTTAAACTGTCTATAAGCATTTAACTTTGAGTATAATTTTTTTCTAACTTAGTATTACTAATCCCTGGTTAGCAAAATACTTTGTGTAAAAATTTTGTGGTAACCTGTTTGTTTTGTTACTGCGCATGCTCAGAAATACAACATAACATTCTTTTAAAACTGTTACACAGGTATACAGTGCAAGGCAAGCCAATGAAAGGTATGTGATAGAATTATTTTATTATGAACTATTTTAAAGAATAACTTGAAACTGCATTATATATCTCTAAGTGTTTGCAATAACTTGTCTACATTACATCTATATATATGAATTTTAACTTTTTTTAAGTGATTTAGTTTATTTATAGACCAAAGTAAAAAAAAAATATTTATTTATTTATGTAGACTACTCATTGTATTTACTACATATGTTCATTTAAACATATTAGTTAATTTAATTTCAAACTTTTAATTCATTACCTATATTTATAATCAAAATAAACTAAAATTAGTCAATAAGTTAAGAAAGTCATAGTTGATTAAGGTTATTGGGTAATTTTCTAGGATGATGTAGCACCAATATCAAAGTGAAAATATTATACACTTTCAATTTCATACTTTGATAAGAATAAGATATAGAGTTGAAATATAAGGTACACAATTACTCAAATTTGAACAGAAAACTTTATTTTGATGATTTTTTTTAGTTATTATTTTATTTTTATTATCACTGATACCCCTAACCCTTACCCTTGATTTGTAGCTTTTTTTTTAAGTCTCTATGATGAAGGTTTGGATTTAGAGCTTTTCATTTCTATACTTTTCTTTTCAGAGTGTAAAATTAAAAGTGTAAAAAGTTTTTTTTTTGATATTGGTGCAACATCATCCTAGGAAATTACCAGTTATTGTAAGTAAAAATAATATTGATTTATTTCTGAACTATGATAAAGTTTTAATAAAATCTTTATAAGCAGAATTCTTCACTAATTTCAGTTTGTTGTTTTTCACAAATTACTAAATTTTAAGTTTAAGAAGAAAATTCACTAAAAAATTAATATGTGTTTTTACAACAACAAGACTTTTATGTGAATATGATTAAATCAAAAATGAATTATAAATTAAAATGAAGTTTTACACAAAATTTACATTTGGACTATATGGTTTTTAAATAGTCTTAATTGACAAAATTTTGTTAATTTTAGTTTCAATTACAATTTATATAAAATAGTGTTTCTTAATCAATTTAAAATGTTTTTATTTAGTAATTTTCATATATTAATAGTTGTATTAATAACTATGTTAGGTGCTACATGTTTTCCATAAAACCTGGAATCCTAGAAAAAGCAGGAATTTTGAACAAAAATCACTAAAAAACCTTTAAAAACATGGGATTTTAAACAAATTTTTGTTATATATATTCAAAGCTAGTAGAAGATTTTTCTTAACTCTGAGCTATTATATTCTATTTTAGAACTTGTTATATTGTGGTTTACAATATTTTATTCATTAGAAATAAAAGTTATTTCAACAGGTTTTTTTTAATGTATCAACACCTAATTTTTCTATTAAAATCCTAAAGACATGCAAAATATTTAATATTCCTAGATTGTATTGAACATTGCAATTTTTTAAAAATAAATTCAAAATACTATGTTTTAAGCTAGCTATAAAGTATTTAGAAAAAGTTTACTTCTCTTTTATTCACTTAAAGTTAGCTTCATAGTATTAATAAAACGTTATAAGAGGTAAAACGTTATTAGAGGTAGTTCAATATGGGCTAGTAATATTATTTTTGTATCAGAGTATTAATTTTTAACATATGTTTATGTCTCTTATTAATTTTATTGTTTAATACGATGCAAAATACTTATATTGACCTATTTACTTTTCTTTAATAATATTTACTTTCTAAATACAGAGTAGGAACTTTTTTTGGATTTTTTTTCAAGGCTCTAAAAAGTTTTTTTGTTACATTTAAATATTGAGTTATAGAAAATTTACTTACTGGAAAGATACAATAATAATACTCTAAAAGTGTTTAACAACAAATTAAGTTTTAAATATTAAAAAATATTTTTTGTGTATCAAGTCTACTCTAAAACTTATTATTTTCTATGTAAAATTGTAATCGAAAGCAAAATTTTTATCCTTGTTGTTAATTTCATTTTAATATTTAAGTCTATCCAAACCCCTTGTGCCTAACTTTTAAAAAGTTTTCTTATTCAAGGTTTTTATAGATAAACTGCAGGTTAAATAGTTTTTTAAAAATATTTTAGTTAAAATGGTCTAAATTATTTCAGTTAACTTTTTTTAAATTGGCAAAAAAAAAATATTATTGTCATATATTTAGACCAACAAGGGTTCTTGTTTAAAATCTCAGACTCACAGTTATAAATAATTTGAAACATTTAATAAATTGGTGAGTATGATTGATTTTCAAATCTATATATACTTAGTAATTTATCCATTTAGTATCCCTAATAGGTGGACATTTTACCTAGAATTCTAAAAAAATTGGAATTTGATATTTACAAAAAACTTTATACTATAGGAAAACAATTTAAAAAACTTGTTATTTTGAAAAAAAAACAATAAAGATAAGAAATAACTTTTGTATAAATACAAAAAATCTATTTTTTGAAATACATTTAAAGTAGTTTTGTACCCATTCAGTAATTTTACAATATTAAAATAATTTAATAAGTATTAAAATATAGTTAAGAAACCTGAAACAAAAGAAATTTCTAAAAGTCCATTAGCCACTGTTGTTGACTTTATTAATTTGTATTTATTATTCAAACCCATCTGAATTTTAAGCCATTAAGGGCCAATAGTGTCAATATCTACAAATGCTACAATATATCAACAAATAAGAATTTATATAAAAAATTTAAATTTTGAAAGTTTTTGTCAAATAATAAGACACCAAAAGTTTTATGGATAAATAGTATTTTTTCTCCACTTAAATAAAATTTACTTCTGATACTACTACAGTTAAATTAGAAAGGTCAAATAAAGAACTTTGTAGTTAACAAAATTACTGCACTTACATCTACTAAAACTTCATACAAGTACATAATGTAAAAAAAAAAAATTTCACATAATCCAAATTTATTTACTTGGTAATGATGACATCACAACAAACTTATTTCCTTGTCTTTTCATTTTAAAAATTTAAATATTAAAGAGGGTGAAAGTAAGTATTGATATATTATCAAACTAAAGAAACTTATTAAATCGTTATAATATATCACATTATTTAAGTTTTTATTAATTTGAATGTAACTGTATGCTATCAGTTTAGTTTACATACATTAACTGTTGAGGCCATAGAATGGTCACATCACAGTGAGTAAAAAACTGGTTTAAGGTCATAGGGGGTTTAGTCAAATTTTTTTACATGTATATCTTATTTTAAAGATCTTAAACTCAGCTAACATATGTTTTTACCCTTTTCTTATAACTTTATGAAGTATGAAGGAACAAAGTTTGTTAGTTTAATAGGTCTCCTATGTAAGGGCTAAGTTAGAAAAGGCAAAAAAAGACTATTTTATAGATAATATTTCTTCTGCTGTTTTTAAGAAATATTTTAAAAGGATTTTGAGTAAAATGTTAACTTAATATAGCAAAGAATTCTTATGTAATTTTTTTAGTTTTGAGTATTTTTTTCATAAAGAGATTTAAACAATACATTGCTTACACTTAAGAAGCCTTTATATAAATAAAAGAAAAGTTCTTAATACTTAATTTCTTTACTTTCTTTTTTATTAATTCTTGAAAAATCTTAAAAAAAGATTTTTTTTTATGTAATTTTAATTTTTAAATTAATACAATAGAATTTTTCTTGCAAAAAATATTTTCTAAAAGATTGAGGTCAATAGATTACAAAAGAAGGAAAAGATAGGTTTTAATAATTTTAGAGTTGTTGAGTAAATTGACCATAAAAAGGTTATTGCCTTTTAGTTTATATCTAAAATTTTTAAATAAATTATTATATTCTAAAAATTAATTAAGATTTAATATTTTATACAGATTTATAGTTTATACTTAAAAGCTTTCATATAAAAGTCAATGATAATTTTTTAAGAAAAACGTCTTACCCCCTTCCATATGCCCTCAAGTAGGTTAAAACAAAATTTTAAAACTTAAAAAAAAAATAAGACAGGGTTGCCACATAATAAATGTAAATCAGGATATAATGTTTTTTTTTTAACTCAGGCTGACCCAGGATATTTAAGATTTTTAAGTATCAGGACAGATTTTTTCTTTAACTTGAATGTTTTTTAGATGATTAAGGGCATAGGGGTGTCCACCTTGATTTTTACAACTTGATCTTATTTTACAGAGTTTAAGAGTTTTGTCTGAGCTATCAGAAATTTTCAACCGCTTGAAAAAATTCAAAGTATTTTTTGAGATATGAGCAATCAAAGTCGGTGACCTCAATAGGTTCCTAATGGAAGGGACAAACTAAAATTTCACTAAAAATCTATCTCCTCCTTCATTTTTTAAGTAATCAGTAATCTTCTTCAAAATTTCTTATTTGGAATAAATATTGTTAAGCGCTATTTACGGAAATAACATAAGTTGTCATTGCAAGATGGTACTGTTGAAATTAGTCCATTTTTAAGCTATAGAAGGGTAAAGTATTTTTATAAAGTTTAATTTTTGTTGGTTTTTCAAGTAAAATTTAATTTACTTTTAATCTGTTTCACAATTAACTTAAGTGCAACTAATCAAAGTTTGAGATTTTAATATGTTACACTTGAAAGGGATAACCAAAATTGCAAATAATAATTATTATTTAGATTTTAGAGGATATGATTTTGTAAGTACTTTAACTTATACAATCTAATTTTTTAAAATAATAGAAATTATTAATATGAGTAGTTTTAATATTTGAAAAGTGTATAATGTAAAGGGAAAGGTCAAATATTTTCTTTACAAAAATTAACATTGATTTGCTTTTATTTAAAGCATGTAAAGTTTTAAAATTAACATTGTCACAACCCAGTTTTATAGAATTTAAAAATAATTGTTTTAGATAGAAAATATGAAAATAGGTTAAAAATGTAAAAAAATGTTTTTATTTTTTCAAATTTAAACAGTTTTTGCTTTAAAAAGATTCAAATGTTAGTAATGAACTATCTGAAAAAATTTGAAAAAGATAAGTAAAACTAAAGAAGAATATTTTTTAACTTTTTTTTGATAACTTGTTTTGTAAGGAAAGTATTGAGCTCACAAATTTCGATTGCTTATAACTGGAAAGTATTTTTTTATCTAAAAATATTTGATAGCTATGATAAAAGTCTTCATAATAAGATTAACTTGTAATAAGCAATGTTTACCCCCTTATGGCATTATGCCTTTATGACCTTAAATAGTTTTCTAGATTTTAGGAAAAATCAGTCATGAAATGCTTACATTATTATGTTTTCTTAATGCAACAGTTTGGCATTTTATGATCATACAATTTTTTTTTTTTGAAAGTTGAGTTCATTAGCAGAAAAAAACAAGGAAAATATGTATTTTAGTTATTTTAGTTTTCTAAAAAATTGCTAATAAAAAATAATCTCAATATGTTTCCATAAGGACAAAGTGTATATAAGATGTGGGATGAGTCAAATATGCACAATGACAATTTTGAATAAAGGTCAAATATACACAAAAAGTCACTTTCTGCACTAAGGGAATTTTTAGCACAGAACATATGTGCCTGATGATGGGTCACTTAAGCACAAAATTTACAATTGCACAATTTTTCACCAAGGGTCAACTTTGCATAAGTGACAATTTTCCACACAAATAAAAAATACTATTCATAAAATAACCACCATATAAGGGTAAGGAGTAACAGTGATACTAAAAAACATAAAAGAAATAAAGAAATAATTTTAATAATATAAAGAAAAATAGTTACCAACTAAGGGTTAACAGTGATAGTAAGAAGAACAAAATAGTAATAAGTATATAGTTTACCAGTAATTGGTAATTTAATTTTTAAATAATACAATTAGACCTCAAATAGCCTTAAGAAGTTATAGAAATTTTTGACTGGTTGATTGGTAAAACAATACTTGAAATTCTCAGACATAGCTGTTTGTTAGATAACTTAATAGTCAATTGTGCAATGAAGTAACATTGGCCTGAATAGAGATAGTTAAACAGAGGGTTGATGATAAAAAACCCACAGTCTAACTTTTTAAAGCTTTTGTTGCACTTTGATTGTTAACTATTTCTATTGTACAATT
This sequence comes from Thalia democratica, assembly GCF_965202585.1. Lineage (NCBI taxonomy): Eukaryota > Metazoa > Chordata > Thaliacea > Salpida > Salpidae > Thalia > Thalia democratica. The sequence continues at coordinate 7,737 of NW_028140519.1, read as the reverse complement.
TATAACAACCATTTGTAAACTAATATACATTATTATTGTAGACTTATTTAAGTTAAAACTTAAAAGTGATAAAAGATTTATAAGTAATTTTTCGTAGAATAAATATTTAACTCTTTCTGTTTACCACACTAAAAAATTAAGATTTTAGGTGTTTATGCTCAAGAAAAAGCATTATCATAAATTTTGGAGTTTTCTTTTACAGTTGACAAACAGTTTTATTCTTAAGAACAAAAATTATTTTCAATGATGTTTTATTTACATTTAAGTAATTTAAAGTACTTTTAAGTACAATTAAAGTGAACTTTAACATTATATTTTTATAGATATGGCTGAGAATACGAAATACATCAGAAAACACCCAGAAAATGCTGTTTCTTATTAATGGCTTTATGAAGGTAGTTTATTTGTATTAAACATGTTTAAATGTAACTTGTTGTAATTTTTTTACATTTGATTTAAAGTTGGCTAGACTAACAAATAATTTGTTTGCTACTTTTTGTTTCCTTAGTTTTCAATGTAATTACAATCAAAATATAGTATTTGAGAATTTTGGCTAAATATTTTTTTTTAAATATAGGAGCTATAATTTCTTAACCTCTTACACTTCGATTGTCTTAAATTATTTAATTTACAAGTTAAGTCAAACAGCTAAAGTTATTAAATTTGCAAAATAGTTTTGTTTATAGCAACTTTGAAAACAAGGTCAGTTGTGGCAATACACTCGTAGCCACAATCTTAAATAAATTATGTGTGTGGCAGATTTTAATCAGCTAAAAGCCACACGTATTTAACATACACATATTCCCTATGCTTGCTTAAAGTAATCAGGTTTGTTGAGTTTTCAGCTCTACATTTTTGTATACATTGAATATCATAAGAGCACCTGTGGCAAAGTTTGAATTGATTTGAATAAACTTTTAGAGGAGCTTGGCTTATTATTTAGCATAACTGTATAAAACCTAAAAGTAACCCTTGAAATTTTAAGTCTAAATTAGTTTTACATGTGGTAGTTATAACAAAAATTCATTGTGCAGAATTTAAAAATACTTAAAGAAAGTTTCACAGAAGCTTTTATTTTAACTTACTGAAATTTCTTATTTTTTGTTAGCTTTAAGTTTTTTGAAAAAATCATAAGTGCAGAAGTAAAACTTTCTTCAAATCATTTTAAATTTCTTTAAATGTTTCTTTTTGATAATTGCCACATATCAAGCAACTTTAACTTTAAAGTCTAATTTTTATAGTCCCATACAGTTTACATCGGGGTGTTATCAGAAAAAACCAAGCCAAGTCTCGCTAAAAGTTCATTCAAATCACTTTGCCCAAGGTGTTCTTATGATAATTCATACATATAAAAGAAATACAGCTAAAATATAAAAAAACACCTTTTTATAGCTCCCCAATGTATATGCAATACGTGTGTAGGTGTGTGTATTTATGCTTATCTGCTGTGTGAACATAATTAATACTTTTAACATACATGCTAGCATTGTTGTACAAAAATTGAAATTTTATAAGCTAAAAAGTACAAGCTCATATTTGAAAAAAAGTTTTAATAAGATTTACGTGGTAGAATATTAACTTTAACTTGTTTTTATAATAAGTTTATATTTTAACTAAACAGGGAATAGAAGCCGGAAGATGTCCGTCAATTTGCATCAGATCATTTCTTACATCCTGGAAATCCCATAGAGATCAAAGAGTAGGTTTTTTAAATACTTAATGTTGCAATAAAATTATAAAATCTATATAACTATAGATGCAGGTTGTAAATTCATGTAGTACTACTGTATTCAGAAATTGTTTTTATTTTGATAAAACCACCTAAGCTGGTCCTCGTTTATCTCTTAACAGGCCGCAGTTTTTCTGGACTTAATCGCGTTTTAATGATTATGTTTTAAAAATATCCAAAAATGTTTCAGTTCAAAGCTTTTGAGTTGAAGTTTCGTTAGATTTTGATTTATAGTTCACATGTCATAATTCGTGGTCAACGTAATCTAAATATTTAACTGTTTCGTTAAAGTCACCAAGTTTTATTGCTCATTTCTTACAGTTACACTATACATAAATTATTGTATTGTATTCAAACGCCCATTTTACATTAACTCTTATTAGGTAGCCAAGCAACAAGACAATACTCCCACCAAGTGTCGATTCCTATCAACATATGATGTTTCAACCAATCACATTGACGGATTTGTTTTGGTTGAGATTTACGCAGTTTCGACCAATGAAATTGGTGGATAGTTAGATGAAACTTCAGCCAATAACGATGAAGAATCAGATGATACTACCTCCAGTGGCGACAGTGTTTAAAAAGGAAAATTTCAATGATTTTCTTTGTTTATTTTATGAATAATATGATAGATTTTGTTTGCTCTAGTATGTTAAAGTAAAAAATAATTACCTTTGCGAAAATATATTGAACAATTTCATAAATGAAATATTTTTGTTGGAATTAATACTGATTTATTTACTGTGAGTTTTTAGTATTTTATAAAAACTGTCTCTTTAAATTACAATACAAAGTTTTTACGTGTATAATGCTTTAAAATACTTTATTAAATTTTGTTTAAATTTTAAAAGCAACTAATAATAAAAGACCTATGACCAATCTAAAGCTGTATCAATCATTTTTCACCGTTCTTTAAACTTTATTTTTATTATGAAAATGAAAATTTACTTCAAAAATTTTAAAATGAAATTACTAGTATACATTTTAATAATAATTTTGTCATAGTATTAAATCTCAACAAGTTTTATTAAGTTCAACAACTTAAAGCAAATAAATATAACTAACTATAGTTTTTGTAGCTATGTTTTTTTTGAATTTTTTTAGTGTATTTAACTAATAAAAAAACTCCTTATGTTTGTCTTTGCATTTTTATAACTTTTCTTATCATTGACCATTCATAAGTTAAGATCAGTTTTCAGTGGAATATTTCGAATAGACTTTTACTTAATTTAAAATCAGCTTTTATAAATATTTTTTTCTAAAATTGTTAAAATGTGCATTGTCCTAAGTTTTGAATAGTTGAAATAAAGTTATTGAATTCATCATTTATTTATTGCTTCAAATCTATAATTGAGAATTTTAAATGTTTCTACCTTGACATATTTCAAACAGATTTTGTAAAACTTCTCTATTCCTCGGACTTTTACCAAAAAAAAGTTATGCAGCCCAGATTTATAAAAGCGAATTATTGTAATTTATAAAAATTGTATTGTAGAATTTAATGATACATACATTTAGATAAGACAAAGTTTAAAGGTGTTTTAATAAAAAAGCATCACACAACCTAGAAATATCAGTAGCGTATTTTTAATAACTTTTATTATAAAAAATACGCTACTGATATTTTTAAAAAACTATTTATTATAAAGCTAGATTTTCACATTTTTTTTCAATCAATAATAACGTTGCAACTCGGAGCTTTCTGTTGGCGGTCTACAAGCCGTACATTGACCACCTATGATGCTATAATTTGTCAATAAATTAATACGCTTTTTTGGGTACTGGTATGTATTGAATAAAGTCGTTTTGCACAAAAACAGTTTTACAATCAATTTTGCATGGTGGCCTTTGTGCAACAATGATTAAATTAAGAAAATAAGAGACTACATTAAACTAAAGTCTTGCTGTTTTTTAACAACCTTAATAAGATATAAAACAAGTATTAGTGTAAAATTAAACATTAAAATAAATTAAACATAACTTAATAAATATATAACTAGATAGAAATATAATAAATTTAAAACATAAGCTGTAATATTGACTCTTGTGTAAAAGTGGCTGCTCATGCAAAAGTGATAATATGCAAAAATGCCAAACTGAGCAGAAGTTTTATAAGTCGTTCCACACCTGATCAAAAAAGCTCTTCTAAAAGTTTTAGCTGTCAAAGTTGTGCATGCCTTGAAATATCTTTTATTTATTTTGAAGTAAAAAAAAAGCATGCAAAAAAGTACAAGTTTCTCACTTTGTTGGTCGTTTGATTTTCTTAAATCGCAATTTTAAGCGAAACTCAGTTTGTCAGTCGAAATCAAACAACTAGAAAAAAGTTTATGCAGCGTTTTTAACTTGAGCATGAATATTGTTACGCGCTTAAAGGTTTTCGGCTCCTACGACTTTATTAGGCGTTCGTTTAACGACTTTTAAGACTCGGACTTAAAATATATTAGATTGCCGCCTCTTCATAAAACAGTTCCGATCTAGCATAGATCTTAATTGATTCTTCACAAACCTGTTGCATTTTTCAGTCTGTAACCATAAATGAGATTTTAGTCAAGCACTTTTAAAGACTTAAGAAATTCTACTAAAAAAAAAAGATTTTTTACTTTCCTTGTTTTTTACGCTTTCCTGCTGAACTTAAAGCGCTTTTGTGTTTTTCCTTTTTTTTTAAGCAACTTATTAACAGACTCACCTGCAGTATGTCCGCAAATAGAAAACGCAATATACAACCTGACGGAGGACGAGATCTTCCCGGGAGTGGAACTGACGTTCGAGTGCGAAGACGGGTTCGCCTCCAGAGGCAACTCCACTGTCGAGTGCACTTCCGACGAGTGGTCGGAAAACGCGACCTGCGAAAAAGGCGAGTTTTCAAAACCGTTTTTTTATTATTATTTCGGCGTTCGAACAAAAACTGTCTAAAAGTTTTCTCCTTGGTTTCAGCTAAAGAATAGAATGTTATGCTCGTTTAAATAATTGTAGAACAGCACTAAGTTTTAATTAAGAAACTCCACAATGTTTTCAAGTTAAAATTATGCTTTTCACAAATGCAGCTCTAGTCTGTTAAAATAATTAAGTATTTGTTGCAGTTATTTTATTCCAATATTTTTGTTTATTTTTTTCAACTTTACTTCTATTGATTTGTTTATAGTATGTTTCGAATTAGCATTGAAATATCGAATAGCAAAACTGTTAATTCAACTTCTTAATTTAAGAAATATGGGTTATAATTGCCGTTTAACATTTTTTGCTTGTATTATTTTATAACTCAAGCTATTACGACCTAACAAAGCTTGTTGTTGCATCAAAGCAATGATACTTTTGTTAAACAACTTAACTTTATTGTACCAATAGTATGTGAAGATCCACCAAAAATCAACAATGGAAAAGTAGTTGAGGAAATTAAAAATCTTCCCCTCCCCCCTAAAATTTTCCCGGCACCGTTTGTTGGACCGTCGATTCGCGCTGCACCTCATTATATTTTTGCACTTTTTTGTTAAAATACGATGTTTGCGCTGAAAATACGTAAAATTGCTACTTTCGCCCTACTTTCGATGAAATATTTTTACTTTTTTTAAAGCCTGAAACGGTTAATCTAGGTAAAGGGCGGAGGCCAGGGTCGGTTTTACTTTTTTTTTAAAGCCCGTCACACTGAATTCCGGTAAGTGTCCTACGACCGTTTCGTTTTTACTTTTTTTTTATTCGCCCGCCACACCTCTTCAGGCGTGTGTACGACTTTAATTTTTACTTTTTTTTGTGTCGCAGGTCACCTCGGAACTCACTGTGTTTCAGACCTAATAATTTTTACTTTTTTTTTCAAACCGAAAACGCCAAAATGTTTCTACTGTAAGCGATTTTTACTTTTTTTAATCAACGAAAAACACCAAAATTTCAAATTTTCAAAGTCCGAAAACAAAAATTTTCCCACCCAAATTTGGTACCAAAAATGACCTCTACCGGACCAAAACCAGTGTTTCCGCACTCCCACGGGACCCCGAAAACGGGTTTTCCCGCGCCCCTCCCCCCTAAAATTTTCCCGGCACCGTTTGTTGGACCGTCGATTCGCGCTGCACCTCATTATATTTTTGCACTTTTTTGTTAAAATACGATGTTTGCGCTGAAAATACGTAAAATTGCTACTTTCGCCCTACTTTCGATGAAATATTTTTACTTTTTTTAAAGCCTGAAACGGTTAATCTAGGTAAAGGGCGGAGGCCAGGGTCGGTTTTACTTTTTTTTTAAAGCCCGTCACACTGAATTCCGGTAAGTGTCCTACGACCGTTTCGTTTTTACTTTTTTTTAGTCGCCAGCCACACCTCTTCAGGCGTGTGTACGACTTTAATTTTTACTTTTTTTTGTGTCGCAGGTCACCTCGGAACTCACTGTGTTTCAGACCTAATAATTTTTACTTTTTTTTTCAAATCGAAAACGCCAAAATGTTTCTACTGTAAGCGATTTTTACTTTTTTTAAGCAACGAAAAACACCAAAATTTCAAATTTTCAAAGTCCGAAAACAAAAATTTTCCCACCCAAATTTGGTACCAAAAATGACCTCTACCGGACCTAAACCAGTGTTTTCGCACTCCCACGGGACCCCGAAAACGGGTTTTTCCGCGCCCCTCCCCCCTAAAATTTTCCCGGCACCGTTTGTTGGACCGTCGATTCGCGCTGCACCCCATTATATTTTTGCACTTTTTTGTTAAAATACGATGTTTGCGCTGAAAATACGTAAAATTGCTACTTTCGCCCTACTTTCGATGAAATATTTTTACTTTTTTTAAAGCCTGAAACGGTTAATCTAGGTAAAGGGCGGAGGCCAGGGTCGGTTTTACTTTTTTTTTAAAGCCCGTCACACTGAATTCCGGTAAGTGTCCTACGACCGTTTCGTTTTTACTTTTTTTTTATTCGCCCGCCACACCTCTTCAGGCGTGTGTACGACTTTAATTTTTACTTTTTTTTGTGTCGCAGGTCACCTCGGAACTCACTGTGTTTCAGACCTAATAATTTTTACTTTTTTTTTCAAACCGAAAACGCCAAAATGTTTCTACTGTAAGCGATTTTTACTTTTTTTAATCAACGAAAAACACCAAAATTTCAAATTTTCAAAGTCCGAAAACAAAAATTTTCCCACCCAAATTTGGTACCAAAAATGACCTCTACCGGACCAAAACCAGTGTTTTCGCACTCCCACGGGACCCCGAAAACGGGTTTTCCCGCGCCCCTCCCCCCTAAAATTTTCCCGGCACCGTTTGTTGGACCGTCGATTCGCGCTGCACCTCATTATATTTTTGCACTTTTTTGTTAAAATACGATGTTTGCGCTGAAAATACGTAAAATTGCTACTTTCGCCCTACTTTCGATGAAATATTTTTACTTTTTTTAAAGCCTGAAACGGTTAATCTAGGTAAAGGGCGGAGGCCAGGGTCGGTTTTACTTTTTTTTTAAAGCCCGTCACACTGAATTCCGGTAAGTGTCCTACGACCGTTTCGTTTTTACTTTTTTTTTATTCGCCCGCCACACCTCTTCAGGCGTGTGTACGACTTTAATTTTTACTTTTTTTTGTGTCGCAGGTCACCTCGGAACTCACTGTGTTTCAGACCTAATAATTTTTACTTTTTTTTTCAAACCGAAAACGCCAAAATGTTTCTACTGTAAGCGATTTTTACTTTTTTTAATCAACGAAAAACACCAAAATTTCAAATTTTCAAAGTCCGAAAACAAAAATTTTCCCACCCAAATTTGGTACCAAAAATGACCTCTACCGGACCAAAACCAGTGTTTCCGCACTCCCACGGGACCCCGAAAACGGGTTTTCCCGCGCCCCTCCCCCCTAAAATTTTCCCGGCACCGTTTGTTGGACCGTCGATTCGCGCTGCACCTCATTATATTTTTGCACTTTTTTGTTAAAATACGATGTTTGCGCTGAAAATACGTAAAATTGCTACTTTCGCCCTACTTTCGATGAAATATTTTTACTTTTTTTAAAGCCTGAAACGGTTAATCTAGGTAAAGGG
>NW_028140518.1:0-24375 GCF_965202585.1 Thalia democratica | reverse complement strand
TTATATTAGTGTAAAATAAGGTCATACATATCGATTTTGTTTATTACAAACCGTTTATTGTTTGAGACATAAGGTAAAATATTTATTAATAATTGGAAATAATTATATAATAGGTAAAATTCTTTTGTTATTTTAAATATGAACAGAACAGTGTTACGGCCGAGCAAAAAAATATTTATATTAAATTGATGCTCTTTCAAACATACAAACTAAGAAGATTCAGTTCTTTTAAAGTGACTTAACAGCAAGTTTGTGATTATATAAGACATTAGCAAAAAATATGTATGATATACACAACCTTGTAGACCAAAAACTTAAATGGCACAACATATACAACAGCTGAATAATAACATTAAACAATAACTCATAAATTCTCTAAGTGGGATGTGTATTTGAACTGTAATTAAAACTTGAAAAGACAGTTTAATCATTTAAGTTTATAGATAAAAACATATATTGTTTGTGACATAAAACTATAAATAATCATATGAACCAGCGTAACAAGATGTTAATTAATGATTAAGTATTAAGATTTAGTTTAATTAATTTACTGGCAGCAATGAAACATTTCAGAGTTAATTGCCATATGTATATTTATACGTATTAGGTATATATATACAGTTTAATTAAGATACGCCTCGTCTAATACTTATTATGTACATATATTTAGTGTTGTTAGTGTCTGTATTAATTATTAACATAATATGCATATTACATATACAAGTATAGTGTTAGTTAAAATTACCAAGTTTAAACTGTATAAGACTACCGGGTTATGACGTAACAATTACAAATGAGTAAAAATAATAAAATGCATGGAAAATTGTGGACAAAACTGTATTTCGTTAGTGTCTAATTTTCAAAGATGGCCAAAATTTATTTATACAAATTAAGACTTAAGTGTTAACTTATTTAAATGAAAAATGTACATTTAGACTCGTTTTTATTTAAGTGATTCAAATCTTCTACACACAATATTGCAAAGATACTACTTACAAAAGTATACGATTTGTACTTTTAAGAATGCAATGTATTACATCAACTAACAATTATAGCATTTTTTGTCTAAACACTTTTTTTTTAAAGACAAACGACGCTTAAAACTAAGTAAGTAATCTACTTACGCTCATGAGTAATTTGTACAAGCTTTATCTGTTATCAATAAATACAACGTGGTGTGAAATTAGTCTGTTATACTCAATGATTTAAATATTAGTATCAAACAGGGTCGCCACTCGTTTTTCTTAAGTTTTCCGAATTTCTTCCAGGATTTTAAAAATACACATTTTTGGGTCTATTTTTAGTTTAAGGTAAGAAACTGTGTTAAGTAGTATAGAAATATTAAAAAGATACTGTAAAACTACTTTAAGTATGTTTTTTAATAAATAAAAACTTTTATTATGAAAAAATTTTTCTATTTAAATGATAGATGTTTTGAGTAAAATCAAAATTTTACTACTTAAATCATATAATCCATTGAAAATTCCATATTATTTTTAGTGGTTTTTGCCTAAATTGTCAAACTCAAGGTTTTTCCAGGTAAAGTGGCAGCCCTGTTAAAATCAAGTTTAGTTGCGCTAAGAAGTACGAGCACATTCACTCGTACATCCAAGTCATAGGGTGCCAACACACAGAGTGACGGGGCTTAAAGAACAATAGCAAAACAGATCAAAGTAGTAGAAGTGAGTTGGCGTGGTGTAAATAACTCTTCATCCTTTTTTAGGACCTATTTTAAGCGCTTAAATCATTATTGATGACTAAAACATCATTACAAAAGAATAAAATTTCAAATTAGTGCATTTAATCGTTTTTGGATTTTTAGTAGCAGATAAAAAATTAAAATTACAGTTACTTTAATGAAGTTAAACTGAAACCCCAATCGTTGGATAAAAGAAAACGGAATGGACGTTGTTTAGATCAGAGTTTATCTAAAGCGGACAATATCGCCCTTTATAGGGGGCAAAAAACAGTGAGAAATTGAAAACGTAAATGGGTAATTCAACAGTAAAGGGACTTTTTAACTCGTGCCAAGGGTTAAATTTAGAAATTAGTTTGGAAAACCCCAAATTAAGTTGCTTTAACTGAAATATAACTGCAGCAACTTCAATATAATTAAACAAACCAAAATGTTTAAGAACTAATCCTATAAGCTTAGAAACAGTAAGGAAATAAACTAAAAATAAAATAGTATCTCAACAAGAAGATAAAATGATTAATTCAACTGAGAATTTACGAAAAATTAATTAATATCAAGAGTTTATACTAAAAGTTAAAATACTAATTCACTAATAATAAAACTACCAAAGTTTATTAAAATAAAAGAGTACTGATATAAAACTATTATATTATGGTAAATAACTTATTGATTAAGTCATTTATTTCAACAAGGATATCGCAGAAATTAAAAAATCAGAACTAAAGAACAGTTACCTAATTGTATTGAACTTTATATTGGTGATAAAAGAAATAAGAATATTCAAAAATGTTGAGAAAAGATCGGTGATAAAAACATAGCAGAAGAATTTAGTTAATTGTTCGTAATGTGGAGATAAATATAAAACTAGTTATACAGGTTTTATAAGTTCGATTTTGAATACAATAAAATTCCCAAAGAACTTGACATTGTTTAGTTTGAAGTACATTTTTGATGACAAGAGTTAAGTTGACCTGTATTTAAACTAGTATATTAAAAAAAGAAGTATAATAAAATTTGATAATAAGAATGTAAGGCAGAAGCCGAGGTATTTCTACAGTTGAGAGACAAAATTTACCTTTCATTTTACATAGACGAAATGTCTTCTTTATTTGAAAACATCAACAATGTTAAGGTTAACCGAATTATTTGGATTGCAATTACTACTTAAAAAAACAGTTTAATGTTTTAAATTTATAGTTAAATACATACATTGCTTGTGACATAAAACTAGAAACATTATTTGTCATAACGGTATTTTATTTATATTGAAAGTATAGAGCTGGTAATCGCTTTATCAAATTCGCCATAATAAGTTTAGTTAGCGTAAAGTAATGTGACATGTAACGTTAAAAGCTAATAGATGTCCTAAATTTACACTTTTAACTAATAAAAGTAGTAGGTACCATAAAGATTTTAAATTGGACGTGCATTAGATTTTCAATTGTTGCATACTTGAAAGAGACACTTTAATCTTTGAAATTTGTAGTTTAAAACATGTTGCTTGAGACATAAAGTTAATAACCATACAAACCAACACAACAAGATGATAATAATTAATAAAATACTAATAAATGACTGTAGTTTGAAGATTATTAGTTCATTTTAAATATATTAAGAAATTGTATATATATCAGATTGATACCAGATCAAAATACTATAAAAAGAAAAAAAATAATTAAAAAGAATTTAGTTATTTGATAATCTCCTACATACAATATTGCATGGATACTACTTACATAAGTATATGATTGCAAAAGATGATAACGAAAGAAAAATTACTAAAAGTTTATTGCAGTCTGTATACACTTTTAAAATAAGTATACTTAATATTATAAAATCTTTGTATTTAGTTGATTGTTTACTAAACACTGCTGTAATAAAAACCAAAAGGTGAACTAATGGATCATTATCAAGAAATTGAGTTTTTAATTTGATAATTAAGACTAAACTGATGGTCTTCGTTTTAAGATAGAAATAATTACTATATAGTTGTGCCTACAAAATTGTATGATTGAGGTTGAATATTGTTTAAGTTTATACGTAATAGTTTAATTAAATCACAGAATATCTAATATTTATTATGGATAAATAACTGGAGTAGTAAATTTTTTTTTTCAAATATATAAGTTACTCTACTTTGTCTATTAAGTCTAAAACACTTTAAAGAAAAATTAAGCTAAGTGTATTCTAATACTTATAATGTATTTGCTACTATAGTTAATAGAAAAATAGTAAGATTATATTCAAAGATACTATTGTATTATGACGTAATAATAATAAGTAACAATTAATTTAAAATCTTAACAAAATTATATGAAAAACTATGGACAAAACAGTGTTTTGATAGAGGCCAAACTTTTTCATACAAATTAAGGCGTAAATACTTTTTTGTGGATATATATTTTAGGTATATAAAAAACAGCTTAGTTTCTATCTGAGTGAAATAAATCTTTTACATACAATTATGTGGTACAAATGTGTTAAAATTATTACAAGTAATGACTTAAAGTTACAAGCACATTAAATTCAGCTATGACTGAGAAGTACTAGCACACTTACTCGTACATCCAAGTCATAACTAAAAGGGGTGCCGACCAGCATAGTAACCGGGCCTAAAGGACAAGAATTAAAAAAAAACTAAGGGCAGGCCGGAGAGATGACAGGTGCGAAGCACCGTGTCATCGACCGGCCGTAGCCCTTTGTTTTTTTTTAATTATTGTCCGCTACCTAAAACTTACTTTTCAAACTCATCAATACAAAACCACTCAGTCAATAATTAATAAACTATAACTGATATTACCGTCAGGCCTTTAATGGTTTCACATCAATGAGTTAGATCATATAAGCTCAAGGTTAGTAAAAGATAACAGATAAAGACCGTACAAATATAACGCATATTTGTTTGGCAGTTACGCTACTCACGGTCCATTTGACAGAAAAAGGTGGCCTTCAAGAAAAAAGGCCGTGAAGAAAAAGAGAAAAGAAAAAATGTGAAAAATTTTTGAATTGCGAAATGCCTTAAAAAAATTATTTTGAAATAATCATCATCAAATTTCCCACCACATTCTCGATTTGGGGGTTTCCCCATTTTTGAAAAAATGGGTGGGGGGCCTGAAAAATTTAGTGCGTACTTTAAGCGGGTGCGTATCTTATTTTAGATGCAAATAATGTGTTATTAAAAATTTAGTGCGTACCTTATGCGGGTGCGTAGTACTTAAAGAAAAACTTTACTTATAACAGAGTGTTATTTAAAACTTAGTGCGTAATTCTTAGAATGCGTACCTTATAGATGCCTTTATTTTGTTAAAACTACATGTTTAAGTTAGGGTTAAAACCCAAAAACAAATGAATACAGATACTACATCATCCTGGTTAAGTACCTATTGTTTTACATATACATGGAAAACAGTTCATCAACCTCATAGATAGATGTACTTTTTAATGACAGAAAATAAAGCAAGTATAAAAAGAAAGAAACTACAGACCTTTTAAATGTGTACATTGACAAATCTATTTATATGATTGAACATATGTCTATGTATATTCAAACAATAGTCAATTAACTTGCTTATGTAAATTGATTTTACTTAGATAACCTTTTAAAAACAGTGTAAAACTTTAATTAATCAAAAATAAAAAACCACTTGAGATTCATCTAAACAATTAAAATTACTTTGATTCAAGTAGTAACTATATTTTTGTCAAATAAAACTTTAAAATTGTAAAAAAAAAATTATATATTCTTGTTTAACTTCAGTTTTATACTGTTCCTACTAAAGGATATCACTTTACTTGTTATGTAACTTATTAAGCTAAAGTTTATCCATGATAGTTAAATTGGTCTCAATGTAAAGTAATTATTTAGCAATCTAATATATACAAAGGTTTGCGCTGTTACTACCATCACTACTTATTAACTAGTATACTTTAATTTACTTTATATATTCACTAATAGACTTAAACTTTGAATGCTTACTTAATTGCTTTGTTTAATCACTGATCTCAGACAACTTATTGTGGGTTTCTTAAAGTGTGCATACAAATTAAAGGTGTTTGAACTTATCATTTCAATACATTGTTACAGACTAAAACAGTTAAACCATACTACTTTGTGTCAATAACATATGTTTATTAGCCTGTAGTTCATTTCAAAGTTTGTCAAATACTTGCATCATTTGAAATCTTTATGGCTGTATTAAACTAATATTTATACTATTACCAAAATTGAGTCTTTACATTTGTCATATACATAAAACACAATACAGCAAGTTGTTGATAAATGCTTATTAGTGCAAAAATATGAACAAAAGAAATTAGTGATAGATGAAAGAAGTTAGTGATAGAAGAAGAGAAAAATTAAACAAAGGTGAGAATAAACCTCATACAAGTATACACTAACAACCTTTAAATTTTGCTTGCTGTGAAGTGCTTTGTAAATATATGAGTGTAAACTTAAAATTTTGGAACATTTTGTTTACTAGCAAACCTAATCCTGATATGGTTTAACTGTTTTCTTTTGTAAAAAAATGAATAAATAAATAAAACTTTATAACAATTAAAACAGTTTTGGAACTAATAACAATTTTGTTTTATCTTCCTACTTATCTTTTATGCACACTTTAAGTAACTCTTATTACAAATCATTAATTTATAAATATATAAACTACATTAATACAATCAGAACTTAATTTTTATGTTGTAAATAAACTTCTACACTTAGATTAGCTTGCTGTCTCTTTGGGCTTCATTCATGAATACAAAACTTCTTTATACAAGCTTATAAAGTTTAGCACAAGTGTTGCTACTTTTAAGTGATTTTATTTATTTTTGAGTCTTATTTAAGTTTTCTCTTAATTTAAGGTATCCTAGTAATCTTAGGAGAATGAAGCCCAACAAAACAATTATATGTTTATGGTATCAACTCTATGAATAGAAAGAACTAGTCTGAATTTGTGCAAAACTTAATTAACATATAAAGCTTAATGTCATTTAAGCATGAGAACTCAAAAAATTTGATAGTAACAAAAGGACTTAACAATTAATAAATAGAAATTCTAAAACTTTAAGACAAATATCAAGATTTATTGTAAATATCCAAAAAACCTTAACTTTGTTACTGAATATTTAACTAGTATTACTGGTAACCCTAGCAAAAATACTAAGTTTTGCACAAATTAAAACAATCTAATTAAATATTAAACAAACTAACCTCAACAGCTGCAGTAGTAGGTACTCATCATCCAATCAGAATCCAAAAATGTGTGAAACATTGCCTAATCTTAAGATGTAGGAGAAAGCAAAAGTTACAACTTATAAAGACCTTTGAAAAAACCTAGAAGTTTATAAATTTTACAGAGGTTCAAAAAATTTTTCATAAGAATTCTTTTGAATTTTTCTCTACTCAGTTCACTTTACAATGATGTTTCAAAGATTTCAAAGACTAAGATGCAAGTTTTTAAAGCCTCTTGGTGATTTTTTTTTGCATCATGTAAGTGCATTCAAGCCAATTGATCTTGTCTGAACATGTCATGCTTGTAGTATAAAAACTTGTCACATTTTTTATGAATAAAGGTATATGCATTCTGTGATGAACTAGAAGATTAATTAAAGAATTTTTTCAAAGTATTGCATGAGAAAAATAATATAGGTTATCAACATAAATTTCAAGACTGTTGGTTGCCAAACTAGGTCAAATGCCTTCTTAAAATTACTCACACAACATAGAAATATAAGAATTCTTTTGAATTTTTCTCTACTTATTTCACTTTATATTGATGTCTCAAAGATTTCAAAGACTGAGATGCAAGTTTTTAAAGCCTCTTGATGATTTTTTTTTGCAACAAGTAAGAGCATTCAAGCCAATTGATCTTGTCTGAACACGCCATACTTGTAAGTATAAAAACTTATCACAATTTTTATGAATAAAGATTTATGATTCTGTGATGAACTAGAAGATTGAATAAAGAATTTTTTCAAAGTATTGCATTAGAAAAATAGTATAAATTATGAACATAAACTTTCAAGACTGTTGAATGCCAAACTAGGTCAAATGCTTTCTTAAACTTACTCACAAAATGAAGAAATATAAGAGTTTTAAAAGATAAAATGAGCAACAGTCATCAAGTTTTATTTTCAAAAATATTGACAATCAAATAGAGTTTGCTTAAGTGTTCTACAAAGCTCACATAAACAGTATAAAAAAGAAAAAAAAAGTTTTAGAGTTACTTTACACCTACAGCATCTAAGGTGTTTTTACTACAAGTGCTTTTCTCAAAAGAATATTCATTGAAAAAAATATTTTGCAAAGTACTATTTTATTGTGATGTCACATTAAAATGTAAGACTTTAGAGAATTCATAAAAACTACAAATTGAAACACTATCTTAGCATGGCAGGGTGGTTTTTAGCTTTTTCGAACATAAAATGCTTTTTATTTTACATAATGTTAAACCTTAAACTTTTTATTTTGTAAAAAATAAACTGTTTTAATTTAATTCTTATTATTCATTCTTTTTAAACTTTTTCGTAGTTTCTACCTTTTTTACTACATTGGCGATAACTGGTTAACATATTGTTTAATATTTAAGCTACAGTAATTCATTAAGCTCAGGTTAACTACATTGACAACTTTATTAAGACATATAAATTAAGCGTTTAACTCTTAATTTTACAAAATTGTTTTCTTTTTTTGTTTAAAATAAGCTTATTACTTAACAATTTGTACGACATTGATTACATTTAGCAAAAATCATTATTATCTCATCAGGTAATAGCATTAGATTTAACTTTTGCAAAATCATTTTAGTTATTATTTAATTTGAATCGTTTTGCCATATTTGCCAAAACTATACAGTTTTTGTAGTCATTGATATAACAACTTTTTGAAGCAGGTAGAAAATAAAAAAAACATATTGTGCATAGTGAGTGAATGCTAAATAAAACACTTATCAAAATATTCATGAATGAGTTTGAAAAATAACTATTAATTATAGCCACAAGTCCATATGTTACAAGACGAACAAAACTCTGTAGAGTATTTTTGAAACAAAGTTCAAGTATACTAAACAATTTAATTCTTTTTATAATAGATGCTCACTCACACAACTATAACTTGTGTGTGCACAAATTTTTATACAGAAACTTCTAAAAGTATCAGTCATTTGCAACAATGTTAAGTGTTAATACAAAATGATACAATTTTTGTTTTATTTTGCAATCATTTTTATTTTTTTGTAAAGTCTTTATTTTGCAATCATTAATTTAATGTTTAATGCCATACAAAATTAACTTGCCTATAATAAATCATAACTTTTTTATATCTCATTAATTTGTTCTAATGCTAATTGAATAGTTTTTTAAGGGTTTTTTAAACATTTAAAGCTATGAACTATCCCGTTGACATGCACACCACATCACCTAAACTTTTGAAGGTAAGTAAATATACCCAAAAATTTATGTATTTCAATATTTTATCTAATTAAAATCACTGACCAGCTATGCTTTTCAATATTCCAAAAATCATTATTTTACAGACAAAGTTTGTATATTTAGGGTGATTATGATGTCATATTACATCAAAAGCAGTTAATATGTCTTTAAATCTATATTAATAAGTATAAGCTTTCATTTAAGATATAAATTATAATTCTAGGACATGTACATGTGATTTCATTACTGTTTAATGTGAAAAATATGTGATTTTTGGGGTTTAAACTAGTTTTTTGGCCGGCATACGATTTTTTTGCAATTTTATTTTAGATTCTTCCTAATAAAGCAAATACACATTTTTGATAATTTAAGGTGTTTATATATTAGAAGTACACTTAGAAATATCGTATTAAAAACTGTATGCACTTGGTTTTAATAACAAAGTTTGACAGTTTTGGTGGTCAGTATTCACTGTACAGAAATATGTATAAAAAAAAAAAATTTAATTTGATCGTTGTGGTTTTAAAAAAACTAACATATACAAGTACTAATGTATATAGTAAATGTTTTACTAATGCAATTTAAGAATAGTTAGTAAAGTTATCTAATAAGTTTAATATAAATAAGAAGGTGAAGAACAAATGGATGTTTTACAAGCAGAGGAGCCACACTCAACAGAAGTCAGCCTGGAATTGAAGCCTGTCAGCTCAACACACACTTATGCTGAGCAGCAAGAATACAACCAGATGTGTTCTACTTCCTATGAAAACAAGTTGGTTTCGTTT
Organism: Thalia democratica; assembly: GCF_965202585.1. NCBI lineage: Eukaryota > Metazoa > Chordata > Thaliacea > Salpida > Salpidae > Thalia > Thalia democratica. The sequence continues at coordinate 14,466 of NW_028140518.1, read as the reverse complement.
TGTCTAATCATTGTTTTTATAGTTGATAAGTTTGCAGAAATTCTACATTCTTGTCTAAGTTGACAAACACTTTATGTACTTTTATACTAGGGATAGATAACTTATTTAGTTGGTAGGCCAAATTTGCTTGAAAAATTCTCTCTTTGGCTAGACTTTTTAAAAAGAAGTTTTAGTGGGCTATGTAGTTTTGAATATTTTTACAACCACAAAGAAAAAAAAATGTTTGAAACTAATTGTTTAAATCACTGGTTCATTAAAAACAACTGTGTACTAAAAATAAATTAAAAATACATTGTATAGTTATTGCTAGTAAGAGCTTAATTTTATTTGTTTTCTGCAAAGCTAAAAAAATACTTCACAGCCACAGAGTTCTGTTTGCTGGCAGATTCTGGTCTACAGGTCACACATTTCCCATCCCTACTCAATACTATTGTTTTTGAACTTTTATGAATTATTAATAGAATATGAAATATTCTTAACTTACACAATAAGCTTAAGGGCATAGGGGGGTCCACCTGATTTTACAAGTTGGTCTTATTCTATAAAGTTTTATCCGAGCTATCAGAAATTTTTAACCGTTTGAAAAATTTCAAAGTATTTTTTGAGATATGAGCAGTCAAAGTCGGTGACCTCAATAGGTTCCTAATGAAAGGCGCAAACTAAAACTGCAAAAAAGACCATTTCACTAAAAATCTATCTCCTCCTTCATTTTATAAGCAATCTTATTCAAATTTTTACAGAAGGAGTATTATGATATTTTAAAAAGATTGAGTACAGGAATTTTTTTTAATTAAAAAATTTTATTTTATTATAAAAAACCACCTATATTTATATAAAACTTATTTTTACTTTATAAAACTATAAATTGATATTATAATAAGCTTGAAAACTAAAACAAAGTTTTATCACAAGGAAAGGTGGACGAACTTTAAAGCTGTCTATAATAGTTGAGACCTTTTAGAAAAGTTTTTACTAACAATTTTTCATAAACATTCTAATTATATTATCATACTGCATTGTTATCAAGCATAATTATGTTAATATTAATTGAAACCTGTACAAAAAAGACACAAAATTTTGTAAAAGTTTTTGTTTAACATTTTAACAACTTAATCTCTATCAAAAAACTTTAATTTTTTCAAATATATTTATTTCAATTTCAGCCTGGTTGTTCGTACTCGTAATAGTGGCCGGTTTCGCTGTTTTGGTTGGACTTGTGGTTGCTTTGTGGAAGTTTTGTTGCAACAAAAACAAGAAAAATTAATACAATCAAGACTCGGAAGACATTTCGCTCGACAATTTGTCCGGGGTTTGTTTGAATTTTAAGGAACTTAAAACTTTACTAAAAAAAAACTTGATTTAGAATAAGCTTTTTATATAAATCAGTCCTTTATTTTTTTTTCTCATACTCAACTTCTTTAAGTTGTTTAAACTCTTTAAAGCCCCAAAAATGTGTTTTTTATAGTGATAATAATATAAAACAACATATCAAAATTCAAAGAATAACGAAATTAAAACATTTTACATTGTTTACTTATCAAACCTTTGTTTGAATTTCACAACAAATAAAACGTATTAGGAAGCAAAAATGTATTCAAAAAAGCTGTTTTAAGTCCTTCCTTTTAAGTAAATAAAGCATAAAAAGATGAGTAAACACTTTTGATTGTGTATTTGCTTTTAGATTTTTTAGAAAATATTTTCTAAAGTTTTGACAATTATTAATATATTTATTTTAAGTTGTTTTCAATTTACTCAAATATTTTCAAATTACAAATAAGTACATATATTGTTAATTAAAAAAGACCCTAGAGCTAATTTATTTTTAGTCCTATATACTAACAACTAATCATACTTAGTTATAATATTTTCCAGTGATCTAAAATAAGAAGAAAAGACCATTTTATAAAAACTTTGTTAAAATTTGACTAAGTTGAAATATTAAAAACTTGACTAGACTAAACAGTATTAAAGTATATTAATTATTCATTCATTTTTTAACTTAAAAAAATCAGAAAATTCTTACAGGAATCTTCTCTAAACAATTACGGATACACCAGCCCAAGAAGCCTGAACGACATCCCTGACACGGGACTTCGTGCTCAATTGCCCCCTCTAGTGATCAACCAATAACAAAACGGCGGTTATGTTAGTTTTTAGCAGTTTTTAATGGGTAATTTGCAACTTAAAATTTTGTTACACTCACAGACACTATTACAAAAACAAAAAAAAAGTAACCTTTTATTTAAAGGGTGTTGTCGGTCTTTCGACACAATAAATACAAAAAACAAAAATGGGATTAATTCAGTTTACGTAAGTATATATAAATCAAAAGTATAAAGTGTTGCATTAATTTCGTTTTTTTTTTCAGAGAAACCAAGCATACAACCGAGCTTATGACAGTTATTACAGATGATCGACCTGATATTTCCGAAACCTTTTATAATTCAATGTTCCATTGCATTTTAAAATAGATTTTATTGTTTTTATATAATAGTTAGTCTTAAAATAATAAAATAAATCAGCTTTAAAAGCTTTTTAAGTTTTTTTTTTAAATTTTGTAACTACAAAAATTTTAATTAGGTAATTAAATTAAGTTAAGAAGACTTTATTGATACAGTACACATTTATTTACAAAAAAAGATGTTATTTTAAAGATTTTGAAAGGTATTTATTGTTTGATTTAGTAAACATTAACATACTTTAATCTTATAGATCAGTGCAATGCCAAAAACTTTAGACTAAATAAGTTTTTAATATTTTATAAAAGTATTTGCAAACTATTTTTAATGTTTTTATATTTTTTTTTTACATTTGAGTGTATGTTTTAAGAACATATCGAAAACTTTGTTTTAACTTTATTTCTATGAGCTTTAATGCAAATGTTAATTTTAATTTTGTTTAAAAAGGAACTTGGTTTTGTTATAGTCATAGTTGCATTTAATCAAAGTACAAGAATTTTTAAATAAAGAAAAATATTGTTGAGCTTAAAATCACCATTTGTATTTGCTTTACATGTGAGACGCACGTAATACTATCGAATAAACTTCTCTCAAGTTATTTTTCTATGTTTGTTTAGTTTATCCACATAGTATTTTACCAGTGTTTGTTTAAAATAATAATATGAAAATTAACTTTGCAAAATTTTGTATGATTACAGTTCAATAAAAAAAGAAAAAAACGATTGATAATCTTTTTAAAACAATGGCAGACCATTTTTTTGTTTAACAAAACATAACAGTTTTATACAATGTTACACAAACAGGGCAGAATCACAAAAATAATTTATTTTTAGCATTAACAATAACTCGTTTAAAAACTGATATTCGTAACAATTTAAACTAGTTAGTAGTATTAGATTAGAGCTGGGCAGTTTAAATTTTTCATAACAGTTACTGTCAGTACAAAAGTCTGTTTGTTCAAATAAAATGTAGTCTTAACACTTAAATGTTTCCATCGTAACTTGTTAGTAGTAGCTATAAACAACCAAAGCTAGCAAAAAAAAATTAAAGTTTGTGTTGTTTAACCTGTAAAATTTTTACTTACAGTTATAAAATACTATAAAAATATTATAGATACATACTCTTATAACTATGAAAGTTATGAGTTAAGTAAACAGAATATTAGGTGCTACATATAACAAGTTCAAGGAAAATATTTAACTAACAAAATTTTTGATTTTAATAAATCTTTTATAAAAACTTACATTAAACCAATGATCGTAATTGCTTTAAAAAATCTAACGAGTAAAATAACAATTTTATAATAATTGTTATAATACAGAAAATTAAAAAACTAAAGCTAAAGTGAAAAGAATAGATTAAACTTTCCAAAAACAGTTTTTCTTTAGATAGAGCTGTAAATGAAATAAAAAGTCTTGGTAAACAAGTTTACAATGTAATATATGTTTTACACAAAACTGCTTAGTTCAAGCCTATTTGATAATATTTAGATGTCGTATCGACAAAAACTACTTGCGCCTATCATATAACCAATCAAATTCCTGTATGCAAATCTTGTTTTGAGCATTTTTTTCAAACTCGTTTTTAGAATCGCCACCTTTGCACAATTTTGAAAACTACTACTACTTTTCCAGTCAATTAACTGTTTACTTTTCGCAACTTATTGCCTCCTAACAGCCGAAAATACCCATACAGTTGACTAAAGGGGCGATGTATTTTACTTTGGGAAACTTTGTTACCTACATTTTAAAAATTTAAATAAAGTATTTTTTAAATTTTCTGTAAAACTAGTACGAGCTTGTTTTATACAAAATATTTACTTTAAACCTTTTAAAAAAATTGTTCCAGCTCATTCCAAACTTTCTAAAACCAATATCCGATCTTATAAAACTTAAACAAAATGTTTGCTTTTTAAGTCTCCTTGTTTTAAAGAAGTTGCGTGATTTATTTTTATTCACACAACTTCATACAAGAGATAAACACATTATGGTGTTTTGAAACTTGATCTTTCAGTCGAACTGAAAGTATTAGTTTAAGTTGAACTCAAATTAATTCTTTGTTTGAAGTTAAAAATCTTAAGCGTTAAAATTAATTTACTAGTAATCTGTTTTGATAAAATTAAGTGAAATAAACAGTATTGTTTCCTAGAATTTTTAGAACAGCTTTTTTATATGTTTACTTATTCTTAAACAGTACTAATGTGACTATTTAATCAAGTAAGAATTGCAATTGTTCGGTATAATTAATAGTTTTGCTAATCCTCAGCTTAAATATTAAATACTAATATTAAATTCATACAATTTTCTATAATTATAGATATTATATATAATATACTGTATAAATTTACTTTAATTCGTTATAAAATAACGAGGAATTCGAAAGTGTACAAAAATAAAACCTAAAAAATTAAGTATATTGAAAAGTGTTTATAAAATTAAAATGAAAAAAAAAAAACTAGTTTCTAATTTTTATTAATAGAATTTCTTTAGAGCAAAGTAACACCAAGTATAAAAACTTACTTGAAGTTAACATTTCTAAAACTTTAGTATATGTAAAATTACTTAAAATTGTTTTTTTTTTAGTTTAGTTCACCAAAAATATTTCTTACTTAAAAACATCTTATTATTTTCTCTAAGTAACTTTTACAACCTAGGCAAGTCAGTTTTTTTTAAATAACATAATAATTAGGACGGACGAACTTCACTTTACAAAATTGACCTAGTAGTTAAGTGTTTAGAATGAAGTTGTTAAAAAATATGTCATAACAAGTTAAGTACTAAAATATCAAGTTTTTTTAGTTTGTTCTCGGAAATAGTAGTACAACTAGTTTCGTATTATGTAACAATAAAAAGTGACTATAATGATAAATTTAATCCATTTACTGTAAACGTAGTTTACTTTGATCGATGAATTCAAAAGTATTTCAAGTAAAAGTAAATTACAGTTGAAACAGCTTAAAGTTTTTAAATTTAGGCATTTTCTGTTTTTTTTTTAAGGCGTAACTTCTAATTAAAAAAAAGGTACAATGTGTGTCAAGTACTCACGATTAAAACTGTTTTGACACAAAAACCACTTTTACACAAAATTCAATTACAATTATCATCGGTATCTTAATCTTTTTGTCATAAATACTGCAGTGAATTTAAATTATTAAGTATTTACTGCTAAAATAAAACTTTAGTTTAAACAATTTTTCAATTAATTTTAACTCATCTACTAATAAATCTTTTTTTTTCATTACCAAAATACGTTCCACACCATTGCTTTAAAATTGTTTAGTTTTAAAGATTTACTTGAACTTTATTTTTGGTCTTTAAAATGAAGTTAAAAGTTTTGAATACTTTAAAATCAAATTATATTTCAGAGTAAATATATTTATGCACAAACACTATACTTGATATCAATGACTTTTCTTTATAATAACTTTAAGTTTAGCGCAAAACAAAATTTGTTAAAAGGTTTTTTTAAACAATCTTTTTTTTAAAGTTATTTTAAACATAATATCTTTAAGTTTTTTATTAAATATTTACTCTGTTTCAATATAACTTGAACCATCTTTCAAATGTTGCTGTTTTAATGACGACTTTAGTTTGAATATTATAAAAGGTAAATACGTTTTAAACGAAAGTGAGTTTCTAGTCCGTGAAAATTTCGTTATTATTTTGTACTATAATCTTTAATCTTTTAGAAAGTGGTTTTATCTCTTATCTGTTTCCGGTGTAATTTTTTAGGATATAAAACATTTTAATAAAAACTTAATTTGTTTTTTATCAAAGTTATAACTACCGAACAGCGGACATATACATTAAAATAGTTTTAAGTTTATTACTACCGACGTACACTTGTCGGTAAACCATTTCAAGCTGGTTTAAATTTTATTTGAAAACATTTGTACGATAGAATTCACATGTGAGTAAAACTAAGCGGTTAATAGAGTAAGTTCAAACGAATTAATTTGATTAAAACAGATAGTCAACCGGCAAAGAAACGCGCTGGATAACTTCGCCCGAGTGAGTTTCAAAGTTTGGAAACAGGAAACAGGAAACCAGTCAAAACACGCCCCTGTAACTTGGTATCATTTTAAAAACTACTTCTAAGAAAAAAATACAAATATTTGTCAGTTTTTAACTTTATACACACATGCTCGTCAACAAACCATTTCAGGCTGGTTAATTTTATTTGAAAACATCTGTACGATGGAATTCACATGTGAGTAAAATTAAGCGGTTAATAGAGTAAAGTCAAACGGATTAATTTGATTAAAACAGGTGAAAACTAAATACAGCAGGTGAACACAACAAATCGGAGTTGTCGTTAAAAATCAGCCGGCGAAGAAACGCGCGGAAAAACTTCACCCGAGCAACTTTTAAGGTTCGCGCGGGAAAACTTCAGCCGAGCAACTTTCAAAGTTTGCGCGGGAAAACTTCACCCGAGCAACTTTCAAAGTTCGCGCTCGCAAATGAACGCGTTCCCATAGTCCTCATAGTTGTTTAACTTGATTGGGTTTTCCGTATCTAACGGGTCGCTAATCCAGTAGATTAGATTATACGAGTCCGGTGTTCCGTAGTCGATATCGATCACCAAGTCGACCTCTTGACCGTCACCAACGCGCTTCCAACTGAACGAAGAAGAGTCGTACGTGATGCCCACTCTCAATGGGTCCCAGTAGTCACCGATGCCTAGATAATCCACTATTTCCCTGTCAACAGTAGGTTCGGCAGGTTAGGAAATAATTGTAAACGTGTACTTCGAGTGGTAAGTGCACGCCAGCTTTTAAATGCACCAGCAAAGTTTTATTGAAAGCTCTTAGTTTTTGTTTTTTGAATAAAACACTTTTCAACAAATGATAGAAAAAATATACTAGCTAAATTCAAACAGAGTTGGTACTGTAAAAGTGAACTTTATTAAAAAAAAACAGTATGTGTTTACCAATTGCCAGTAAACAAAGCAATTGTCATGTTTTTCTCTTGATAAGTTAATGCATATACTATAGGTTTAGTGTTGTTTAATTTATACTGACTTTCTGCCTTTCGCCGTGTAAATCCTGGGGTCGTACTGCATGATGTCTCCCTGGTACGTGTCCAGGCAATACTGCCTGGCATCATCAAAAAATTTAAACTCATCGACAAACCAGTGTTGATATTCTGCAAAATAAGGAAACATTTTGACGGTCAATCCGCTCGGTTTTCATTTAAAAAAGTTAACAAGTTGGTAAATATTGTTTTTTTTTTGTACTTTTGATGCGTCTGCAAACTAAAGACTTTTGACCTTTTTTTAAACATACCTTTGACGCCGGAGTCCAAATTTGCAACTGAAAAATATTTTTGTTCAATTAAAGTAAAATAATTAAAGAACCTGTACACATAGTAAAAAGTAAAAAATTAGCGTTTAAACTTTAAAATTTCTGAAATGATTGCGGTTAGAACGTTGGCATCATAGTTGAAAGAAAAATTTAACTATACAGTTTTTTTACAACAATTAGTAAATATTAACTATCTAAACTAAAAGTAAAAAATCAGATACTTTTTCTTCGTAGATCAAATCTATATTTCGGTCGAAAGAAACCACATATAAATGATATTTTTACTGAACAAAAAAAAACATAAAAAGTTTATTTTCAACATAAGAAAAGTATAAACATAGTAAACATTATAAAATATACTGAAACATAAAAGTTACTTAAAAAAAACAGTTGGCAAGACTTACAATAGATTTTCATATTAAAGCAGCTGTTAAGGGCATCATTCCAGCAACACCCCACGCGAATGCATTCGGCTCTGGTTATAAGTTCGATTTAATAAAACAGTCAAGTTTTTGTTGTGTGTGTGAGTGAGTAAATTTTTTTTTTTAATTTGCGGTAAATTCTTGGCGACTTTGAAAGACAATTAATAATAATTAAATAAATTCTGTTTATACATTTTATAAAATTATTGTATTGTTTTTATTTAATAAAACTTAAAATTTTTTGTTTAAATATTTTTTTTGCAGTTAAATAAAATAAACATATTGATTTCATTTACAATTATATGTTTGGGTATTAAAAGCACCTTACACATTAATACATAAATCTTTTTCTTTTATGATATACTTTTATTTCGCAAACACAGCATAGCTGTTCATATTTACGGGCATTTGTTTAGAAGTTAGAAGCATCTCCAAACATCAAAACTTTTGTATACAAATCAATATATTTAAACAAACAATGATATTACTTAAACTGTTTTTTGTTCCGATAAAAGGAATTTTTTTTGGGACAGTTTGGTATTTACTTCCTTTAGTATGTAAGCATGATTATCTACATTTTGTTTAATCAACTTACTTCGGTTAATTAAAAACAAACGTTATTTTAAAGACAAACATACTGCGGCGTGCGCTATTGGTCACCTTGATCGCGAAAAAGTCAAAACTTTAAAACTAACTTTTTTTCCGTGTCATAGTTGCATTTTTCGTTCGCGTCACACGAGGTCGTAAAAGACGATCCACCGGCATTTTCTGTTTGAAATGTTAAAATTAAGTTCAAAACATCAAAAGTTCAACATCGAAACTTCAAAACCCAAAGAACCGACTCACTTAAAGCGTTCAAGGGTGAAGCGGTCGCGGCGAACTCCAAGCTGAGGCAGTCGGCTTGGACAATCAGCAAGATGGCGGCGACGCAAAAAGTCCCTTTCATGGTTCAATGAATTCTTAAAACAACTTAAATTTAAAACTGAAAATACGAGCAGACACTGAAAAAAAAAAGTCAGCGGTTGTTACTTTGGTTTGAGATGATTCTAAAATAACGGTCATGCTTTGTCTCGATTGTAAAGTGTTTTAAACAGCAGTAGAGTTTAAATTTTTCATAACAGTTACTGTCAGTACAAAAGTCTGTTTGTTCAAAAAGAATGTAGTCTTAACACTTAAATGTTTCCATCGTAACTTGTTAGTAGTAGCTATAAACAACCAAAGCTAGCAAAAAAAAAATTAAAGTTTGTGTTGTTTAACCTGTAAAATTTTTACTTACAGTTATAAAATACTATAAAAATATTATATATTTATTCTTTCAAAAATTTATTTTACAAACTAAGTTTCGGTCAAAGACCTGTTCAGTGCTTAAATAAATCTTATTCAAATAGAATCTATTTGAATAAGATTTATTTAAGCACTGAAGAGGTCTTTGACCGAAACTTAGTTTGTAAAATAAATTTTTGAAAGAATAAATATATTACTTCTCCTCCAGCAGTTGAGATCTCTCTATTTGTTTTCTTAAAACCAAAACATATAATAAAAATATTATAGATACATACTCTTATAACTATGAAAGTTATGAGTTAAGTAAACAGAATATTAGGTGCTACATTTAACAAGTTCAAGGAAAATATTTAAGTAACAAAATTTTTGATTTAAATAAATCTTTCTAAAAAATTACATTAAACCAATGATCGTAGTTGCTTTAAAAAATCTAACAAGTAAAATAACAATTTTACAATAATTGTACAATACAGAAAATACAAAAAACTGAAGCTAAAGTAAAAATAATAAAGTAAATTTTCCAACAACAATTTTTGCTTTAGACATAGCTGTCAATGAAATAAAAAGTCTTGGTAAACAAGTTTACAATGTATTCTATTTGTTTTACACAAAACATCAAATTCCTGTATCCAAATCTTGTTTTAAGCAAATTTTTTCAAACTCGTTTTTAGAATCGCCCCCTTTGCACAATTTTGAAAACTACTATCACTTTTCCAGTCAATTAACTGTTTACTTTTCGCAACTTATTGCCTCCTAACAGCCGAAAATACCCAAACAGTTGACTAAAGGGGCGATGTATTTTACTTTGGGAAACTTTGTTACCTACATTTAACTTTTACATTTTACTCGAGAAAAATGGACTTTGATTTTAGCTAAACACTACCTTGGGGTTGTTTATTAAAAACCAAGCTTAATTTAGCAAAATAGCAAGTCAGTATTTTAAGATATACGACTGTCCGAAATTTAACAGTATCCCGCTTATAAGCTGTCCACAAAACGTTTAAAGTTTATTTTATGCACTTTTGTCTGGCTTTTGTCCTAGACATGACATTGAACTGTATCCTGGTTTAATTTAATTTAAATTTCAAGTATATATTTTGTGATGTTTGATTGTTTCAGCTTCTCGTAATTCGTTTAACTTGAGGTCTAAATTAAACTTTATATTTTTAATGATTAGCATATTTTTATTAAAAAATGTGGTTGAAGCAATTTGGATTAATCTCGTTTGTAATTTAAATTAAATTTCAAGTATATATTTTGTGATGCTTGATTGTTTCAGCTTCTCGTAATTCGTTTAACTTGAGGTCTAAATTAAACTTTATATTTTTAATGATTAGCATATTTTTATTAAAAAAAATTCGGTCAAAGTAGTTTTAATGAATCTCGTTTGTAATTTAATTTGAATTTCAAGTATATTTCGTGATACTCGATTATGGAGCATCTCATATTTCGTTTAACTTGAGGTCTTAATTAAACTTTATATTTGTAATAATTAGTTTATTTTTATCGCAAAAATTTGCATAAAGCAATTTTAATGAACCTCGTTTGTAATTTAAATTAAATTTCAAGTATATTTTTTCGTGGTGTTTGATTGTTGAGCTTCTCATAGTTTGTCTAACTTGAGGTCTAAGTTAAACTTTATATTTATAATGATTAGTATATTTTGCATCAAAAAAATAAAAATAATACAAATACAACGTTTATACTGACTTTAAAAAATTACTTAGCTGATGAAATTAAACTTTTTAGCAAACACAAAGTAAACTGAAATCTGAACGGTTAAAAACTCCCTTAAATAGTGTATTTAAACTTGGTATACTTTAGGGCAAAAAACCAATGCAACAACTAAATAACACAAAAAATAATGTTTTAGACATGAAATTTTAACAGGCGACGATACAACGAACAAACAAGATTAGTTCAAGAAAACCATGGCAACGACATAAAACAAGAATGTCACTCTGAATTAGTTCCATAAATTTGTTGAACTTGATTTAGAGTATAATATATGGATTATTTAATACAAATATACATAATTTGTAGTAAATATCCATCTTATAATACTAAAAACCACAGTATAAATATGAAACTTTGTATGTTACTTTTGTACTTTTAACATTTGCTCATTATATGATGGTAGTAATTAAATATATTGAAAACTTAGAAAACAATTTAAAAACAAAAATCTTTAGAAAGCACAACAAACTAAATACTGATTTATCACAGGTATGACCTCAATATTTAATGAGGTTGAAAACTAGGATTAAAACTCAGAATATTAATTAATTTCAGAATTTAAATTCAAACTTAAGAGTAATTAAAATCATGGACTGGTACAAAAAAGATTAAAAATTGCTTTAGGATGTACAAAAAATTAACTCAAGCTTAATGTACAAAGTATCTTCGACAACAATTGATATATTGTTAACACAAGACTTAAAGTTTTCAAAACCATACAATAAAACCTGTAATAACCCAATAATAATGAATGCAAATAAAAATAAAACAAGGAAAGAACAAAACTAACTGCACATTTAAAATGTTTACTAAAATGTTTACTCATTTTAAAGATAGAATCAAAACAGTTTATTGGAAATATAAAAAAAAGGACTGATAATGTTTTAACATTACAAATGAAAGTAAGAAAATTTCAAATCAGATATTTTGATTGTTACGTCATTTCAAAGAGTAAGAACATGTAAAAGACTTTGGTAAAGTTTAAAGGAAAAATTTGAATTAAAATAACTAATAACATGGACAGTTTAATAATTTACGAACATTACAACATGATGTCTTATTTAAACTTTAGACTACAAACCATAAAAGTTTAAACATAGAAAATAAACATGAATTAACCCTTACTACTAACTTTTAAACTGAATCAATATCAACCGATTTAAATAAGAATTAAGATAAATTGAATAGAAGGTCAGTCTATTAAACAAACTCTTAAAGAATATTAAAATCATTTATAAACTACTATCTTAAGTCAATATATTGATTTAAAAATATTATTTAACGGTGATTCATAATTTTGAAACGCTTTCTAACAGCTGAAGTTATAGTTTACTTGAATATATGAAATTATAGTTTAATACTCAAAAATGACTCTTAACCTTGTATAAACCAAGAAAATTTAATATGATTATGAATAGGTAAATAAAATCAATAAAAATACAAACTGTTGAGTTACACGCTCATCAGGTGTAGTACAACTACAGTTATAGAAACTAAATGGCTTTAAAATCTTTACATTTATTCACAATATTCTACGATTTGTAATAATAAGTACAACTTTAATAAGTACTGGAAATAAATACAACTTTTCTTAAATAATAAGGTTCAAATAAAGCAAAAAATAAAGCAATTTCAGCTGATGACAGTAATACGACTTAGCTTTAGAAAAGTAAAAACTAAGTAAAAAAGCTATAAAAGTCCTTAAATGGTATATTTGAAGTTGCTTTGTTTTATTTTAGACAAAAAACTAATTCAAAGTGTTTTTAATAATGACAAATTAACAATTTTTTAGACATGGAATTTTAACAGGTGACGATACAACGAACAAACAAGATTAGTTCAAGAAAACCATGGCAACAACATAAAACAAGAATGTCACTCTGAATTAGTTTCATAAATTTGTTGAACTTGACTTAGAGTAAAATATATGGATTATTTAATACAAATATACATAATTTGTATTAAATATCCATCTTATATTACTAAAAACCACAGTATAAATATGATCTTTGTATGTTACTTTTGTACTTTTAACATTTGCTCATTAAATGATGGCAGTAATTAGTTGTATTAGAAATTAAATTAAGAAGAAAAATCTTCAAACAGAACAACAAATAACTAACTGATTTGTCACAAATATGATTTCAATATTTAACGAGATTAAAAACCTAAAAAGCTCAGAAATTATTAAAATAAAACTTAAAATAGTATTCAATATGATAGACTGGTAGAAAAAAGACTAAAAGTTGGTTCATTTAAAACTAAAATCTTTATTGAATACTTTGTAGGGTAAGCAATTCGTTTAAACAAGTATGATGCAGACATTTAAAAACTAGATTTAAAGATTCGATTGAATTTTATATTGGTAACAAACAGACTTTTTTAGTAAAATTAGATGTAGAGTAAATAGTCTAAGTAGATAAGGTAGTTCAAAGCAGGATTATTTGTAGTTATGAAGTGAAATTAAAGGAAAACAGTATTGAATCCGTAAACAACTGCTTCACTTAAATTAAGTATAAACACACGCATAGATTTCTAATAATCTAATGTTTAATTGCATCCAAAATCAAACCAACCAAGTAGTTCTACAGATCATTAATAATAAACAAAAACAAGTGTAATAATTAACATACGAATAACAATGCAATAACTAAGAAAAAAACTAGAACGTGAATGATAAAACATTAAAAGAAGCTCTTCATCAATACATCTTGACACTTTAAAGCATATGTTAATAAAATTTAGAGAAAAATACCATACTTAATGAGACTATATAATGACGTAATATTAGTGTGTAATATGACTAAATAAATTTCAACTAAAACACCTAAACTAAATGGATAAAAAAAGATATTTCGTTACTTTTATAATGCATACAATTTTATGTGGACAAACTAAGACGTTTATCATTAGAAGTTTGAACTTGATTGAAAATTATTTGCGCCTAAGAGAAAACGCTTAATTACTTGCACTTGAAAGAACTAAAACTATTTACAAGTTTTATTAACTAAAGAGAACCCGTGGAAAAGTTTTAAACCTTGGTGTTTAAATTGTAAAGTTATTTTACAATAACATCAACAAAACAATGAAGTGTTAACTAAAAATATATCTCAACCATGAGTAAAACAAACTTTATACTATAAAACTCACTTTTAAACCAAAATTTATCATAGAATTAATAAATTTAAAATTAAATTAATAAAATTTTAGAATTAAATCAAGAAAAAAAAAATTTAGAATATAATAACGAATTAGACTTATA
>NW_028140517.1:0-24502 GCF_965202585.1 Thalia democratica | reverse complement strand
AATGTGAAAATTGTTAAAATTCCAGGTTTTTTATAAATTTATCAAAATAAAGGTTTCCAGGTAAAGTGGCAACCCTGTTTTAAATAAAGAGGGGTTTGAATAAACAAAAAGTTTAGTCTTTAGAAGAGAGCTAAACAGTTGTAGGCATGCTATATAATTTAAATGCATGAAGATACAAAATACTAAAAAGTTTAACATCAAAATGCAAGTTTTTGCAACTATTCATAAATCATAACTTTTTTCACAAAACACTTTTAAATACAAAACCACTACAAAATTGTTATTATAAAATATTTAAACAGACTAAGTTATAACTACTATGCTATTTTGCGTTTGTTTAGAAAATTACAGTTTTATAGTGTTAGTCTTGCTAACAAGTTTGTGAACAACAACAAAACCGTTAATAATTTAAATTTAGTTTTAACTTAATAATCTATATTGAATAAATATAAATAAAGAATACAATTGTTTACTTCATATTCCTTGTAATTTATGATTCATTTGACTTAAATAAAATCTTTTAAGATATACAAAAAAGCAAAACTATGAAGACCAACTTGATTAGAAAATAATAATCAAAACTCATACATATTAAAACTAACTTCATCTTCTTTGTGGTTCCTTATTCCTCTCACCAGGTCCTGCAGACTCTTCTCAAACATCCGATCTATACTCCCCTTCACCTTTTTAAGAGCCATTTTTATTATGATACAGTCTGATAATTTACAATTAAGTTTTATATATCATGTAATATAATAAGTCTATACACAACACTAGAGAAATATATATGCTTTGTTACACACTTTTAAGAGCCATTTTATTAAATACAGTCTGATAAAAACATCATAAGATAAGTTTTATAAAAAAAAACATAGTAAAACTAATATAACCTTTCTTAATATTTTTACAAAAAATTAGTTATTTTTACAGTTTTGCAGTTCATTTATTCTAAATTTCATTGGTAATTCACATTTTTAAGATTTACTTCAGAAGTTTTTATTCAGCTTGATGAGATATAAACTTCTTTTTAAATAATAAACAGTAAAATCTACAGCATAATATGAAGAGTTTAATAGATCTAATCATAGATAATTGTATGCAATAGTTTTGAATATATTAAAAAATAATTAAAAGGTAGTATGGTAGAACATATCAAGTTTTATATGTAATATTATAAATTTAAAAGTGATGTTTTTAGCTGCAATTAGCAGAATATCCTGCCCTGCAATCTGCAGGGCAGAGATAATTTCCCTTCATCATACAATTAGTACTAAATTATCAATAACAGACAATCCAAAGTTTTTTTTTTCTTTAAGCCTGAAGAGTCTTAATGAACAAAGATAATGGATCGTTGTTGATGGTTGAACAGTTTAATTTAATTGCTTATATACTAAATACTTACTTCAACTGTAACGTTTTTTGCTTAATGTATAATGTTACAACATAATCAGCTTTATAATAACGAATATAGAAGTTTTCTGTGTAATTTAAAGAAATATGGGGTAGGGGATTTTTTTTACAGAAATTAACATTGGTTATAAATTGATTAATTAATTTATAAGTTAGCTTTTATAGAACACACAATTTTAATCAACTTATTAAATAAACTCAATTCATACTTAGTCAATTAATATTTTGCAACCACTTCAAAGTAATTAAACAAATTAGAATGAGGAGAAATGAAGCAAAAAAGTAAGTTTATACATTTCTACATTTTTGAGACTTAAAAGTTTTTAAATTTTTACTTGAAGTTTCAAAATATGGGTTAGTGGATGTTAGTGTTTCTTCAATTCAGATTAACAATTTTTGTTTAATAAGTTTATGTGAACAATTATTGTTTACTACAATGTTGGTCAGAGTTTAGTTTTGTTGACCACTTGGTAATGATCTAGCAACATTCAAGTCAGAGAGTTTTTAAAACCATCAAGCCTGGTTATTTTTGATACACAGGGTAATTTTATTACTACAATTTTAATTGGTAAACAAAAGAGTTCTATGTTGGTTATGTAAAAGGCTTTGTCACTTTTAAACAGTTAACTGTTGGGTTATATTTCAATTTTAGGTCAAAAATATAAGTTAAGGAATTTAGTATTTTGATGTACCATCAAAAAATTAATTTTTATCAATTTCTCATATAAAAAAACAGAAAAACTTAAAATTAAGAAGTGAAACTGTGAATGTTTTTAAATATGCATAAATAAGTTTTTATTACTATTATGTATTGTAAATTAGACAAAAAAAAATTCTTATTTAGAAATGCACTCTTAATTATGCTTCATTTAAAAAGTGTATTATTTGTTGTTATAGATTGATTTTTTATGTTTAATAAACAATGTTTAACAGTTCTGTTGTTTCATTGACTTTTACGCACGATATTGTTGACCACTGGGTTTCAATCTTGCAACAATTAACACAAAAAATATTTGAGGCCACCAGTAGGACCCTTAATCCAACAGGTCAGATGAAAATTTTGACAGTCCAATAATAACTCTATTGACAAAAATTAAAAAACTTCAAAAAAACATACCCAGCTTATAATTATTACAATATTAATTATATGTGCTGTTTTGCATTTGCAAATAACCTAACAGTTTAATAAGCACCTGTGGTCAAGGTAAAGTTAACCAGTAATTTTGTTAAGTGTTTTTTAATAAACTGGTTGAGCAGAATTTTAAGGGGATTCCCCTTATTAAATTTTCATGATGCGAAAAATGTCCATCCCTCAAAATAAACAAGGTTAACCAGCGCGTAAACGTGTAACTTATTTGAAAAATAAAATCAAAACTACTCTTAATTTTTTAAATAATATGAAAGACTTTAAATCTTTTTTTTCAAGCAAATTAGCTTAACTATTTAAAAAAAAAACCTTTTTAGTGGTGAGCATGTGACTGAAAAAAATTATATAACTAAAACTGTTTTGTTATTATAAAGGTGGTAGTTTTTTACATGCAAAAATTGTTTAAGATATTTAAATGGATTATATATTTTAAAAATTTTTATTCAATTTTTTTCTTAATATGAAATACTTCATTGTTTATACAATGGTCATACTAAATAAATAAAGCTATGAATTTTTTTTTTCAAGTTAATTTTTTTTTCTGACATAGTTAAATGTTTTAAAATTTACTGAAAATCGAAAGAAAAGTTAAGGTCAAACAGTAACAATTATTTGGGAAATGTTAAACAAAATTTATTTTTATCATATCTGCCTTGTGAAATAAAGTATTTATTTTTGTTAAATAACTTATTTTTCAACTAGATAATACTACCTTTAATCTTTGCCTTTAACTTATGTTACTGACATAATTACGAAGTTTTTTGAATAATTTTTTAAGTCTTTGAAAACATCACAAATCTTTAGAGGATTTTAAAAAGCTTAAGTACATTTTGTACTTGCTTCTCTATTATCTTAACTTTATCTCTATTTTAAACAGTTTCTTCCATTGTACAAGTAAATTACTTAAATTCTAAATATTGTTTTTTATTTTAACCCATGACGATTAAAAGACAAAATTTCGTACTTGATTTCTGGTAAATTAACTATCATAAATATCTTTTTTTATCCTTTCAAGTCTGTTCTGTACTGGTTTTGAAATCAATTAAAAGTAGAAGACAAATTTACAGCGAAAGAACTTAAATGAAAAAGTAATACATTTTTGTTCATAATTTAGAGTGTAACGAGCTTTAAATTTTGAGAAACATTTGTAAATTTCGAAGAAAAAATTGATTGAAATTTTTAGTAAACAGCTTCATATAACATTCATTTTATAAAAGATAACTACTTAATACAACGTTATAAATAATAGTAACCTACATAACACAAACTCTAAACCTTAATAAAGTTTTAATTGTTTTAATTCAAACTAAAAGTTTTAATTCAAACTGTACAATTTACCATAAACTACAAACAAGCTGTTATAATAAATTTCAACATGAAATATTCGTGCAAAAACAAGTTAATGCGTTGTAACTTAGTTGTACAAAGCCTTTTTTTATTTAAACTTGTAGTTTAACACAAATTTTAATTGTGGTAGAAAAAAAATGAAACCAAGAAAAATATAAAGCATAGTTTATTTCGATTAAAAAAAACAATAATTTATAAAGATTGCCTAGCGATAACTCAAAGTAGAAACTATAGAACTGTGAATGGTGAATTGGCTAAACGTCTTTTTGAAAATCAGCTTTTTCGGCTAAATCTTCCTCGGAAACATTCATGGTCTGCAGATATGAAATAGTGAATTATTTTATATAAAAAAAATATATTATAGATTATATCAATCTAAACCAAAAATACTTAAAGATATAACATAAGTAATACTCTTTGTTGAATAACTTTAACAGTATTTCAACTTCTTTTCTGTTCTTTTTTGTGTAAGCTGTGAGACTTAGTAACTTAAAACGTTTTGTAAAAAAAAATATAATTACCAAGTTATTATTTAATATGTTAGTTTTTTAAACCAATAAATTACTAACTTTATTGTAATAAATCAAATAGCGTAAACTGTTCATATTTTCTAAAAAAAGCTTTCAAGCAAACAATTTAAGTTAGTTCTTATATTTAAACTTCATTAGTTTCTTTAATTTTTGTTGTCATAATTATATTATTAAATCTAAAAACAATTTAGATAACCATACAGAAACCAGATTTTTAGTTATTTTTTTAAGAAGCCTATAAAGGATGATATATTAGGTTTATTCCATCAAATTGCTTTGCATGCTATTTTTTTATTTTGTTTTACAATGGGGTTTAACTCAAAAAACTATAAAAACATAAAAATTCATTTCTAAGTATAACAGTTGAAACAGTTTTTGGTAGTGATCTTTAATAAAAAGTTTGATAGCTGATATATGACGGTTTATAAAGTATTCAAAAAGAAAATTCTTGTACACAATCTCTAGAACTTTAATCTAAGAAACTCAGTTGTTTAAAACAAAAAATGAAAAATTATTTTATATATTCAACCTTGTAACTCATTAATATATTAAAACTAAACGAGCTTCTACTACTAAGTTGAAACAGTTTCAGGTTTTCTACAGAAGAAATCAATTTTTAAATGCTTAAATTATTTATTATGATATATATATATATATATATATATAATTAAAATACACAAAATAAACTTTTGCTTGGGACAGCTGTTTCTGCGTTTAATACGCGTCATCAGCCAAGTTGTATTCAATGAAAAGCAAACTTGTAAGTATAATATATAATAAATTTCGTCAATTTTAGTTTTCGTCAATTTTAGTTGTATGATTAATTAGATGGTAAATCGATTTTTGTGCTGAATATTTGTAATGTACAATGTTCAATTCTTACGTCATATTGTTTTTGTTTTTTTTGTAAACTTTTGCATCTTTGTTTACTAAAGTGCTTTTTATTTTTAATTTGAACTTTTGAACTGGCTGAAGATTAGAGACAATCTTTTTTGTCTTTATGAAACATATGTTCCAGCATTTTAAAAAATTGTCATTTCAACAAATTATTTAAAAGCCCTTCAAGTGGGCTCAGTAGAAGGTGTTCAATTTTGAATATTAACCTTATTTTATATATATATATATATAAACTTGTAAATATATATATATATATATATATATATAAAAAGGTTAATGTTTAAACTTAAACACTTTCAACTGAGCCCACTTGAAGGGCTTTTAAATAATTTATTCAAATGGCGATTTTAAAAATTCTGGAACATATGTTTCACAAAGCTTTAATTTTTCATAAAGCTTTGATCATCAGCCAGTTAAATTCAAAATAAAAAGCACTGTACTAAACAAAGATACAAAAGTTATGCAAAAAAACAAAAAACAGTATGACGTAATATTGTACATTACAAATATTCAGTACAAAAATCGATCTACCTTCTAACTAATCAAACAACTAAAATTAACGAAAACAACAGTTAATTGACTATAAAATGCTTCAAAATTTGTTGTGTTTGAAGAGAAGCTTTTTTATATGTCGACAAGACGATATAAACTCGCTCCTCTTATTTAAACAACCTTCCTTTTTTAACGCATACATAACGGCTGTTGATTCTTTTAAGCACAGCCTACAAACAGGGTTGTTACCATCTGCTATTGGCTGTGCTCTTTTTATCACCTCCCAAGTTAATTTAAAATCAATGTTTTATATATTTTTATATATTTTTTCATATATATATATGTTAACTGAATAAAACCAAACAAACTTCTGCAATCATTTTCCAATGATTGGGTCGAAACACGATGTACATCTCTTTCCTGGGTCCCCACTCTTTCATTCTCTCCAACTTGTCCATTTCTTCTCGTACACTCTCAGGAACTTTACTTTTGTTTTCCCACTTTTTAAC
Source organism: Thalia democratica (assembly GCF_965202585.1). Taxonomy (NCBI): domain Eukaryota; kingdom Metazoa; phylum Chordata; class Thaliacea; order Salpida; family Salpidae; genus Thalia; species Thalia democratica. The sequence goes on along the minus strand of NW_028140517.1, from coordinate 18,170 downwards.
TTCCTCACTGATACAATTTTGAGGAGTATTTGGGGATTTGGTGAGCCAGACTTGATGTTTTTTATGAAACCTCCATTGCCTGTTGTACCTGGTTTAAAAGAGTTGATAACTTATTACATTTTTTGGAGTGTGTTTAACAAAACTATAGTATTTTTATATGTTTATTAAGTTTATTTGTATTTTAAATCTCAAGCATAGCAATAATTTATTTTAAATTTATTATTGAGGATCTTACATGTTAGAGGTTTTCAAGTTTTTATAGGAAATGTTTGGGACTTACTTGGTCACTAAAAACTGTTTCTATTAATTAAGTTTACAACTAAAACTAACTAAAAAATCTTTAATATATATTGAAATTTTAAGTCTAAAAACTTAACGCAATTTTTTTTGTACTCCAAAACTAAAGCTATAAGTTTTAAATATGAGGCTAAATAAAACTTTACATGAAGTAATTTTACAAGATATATTATGATTTTTTTTTGCAACTTATAAGCCTTTTATTATCAATATATACAATAAAATATATCTTTAACATTCATTTGTTAAAATTAATTGATATAAATTTAATTTCTAACTTATAACTAAAAGTTTAAAAAACGACAACATATCCAGAACAAACATACTACATTAACAAGGTGTCAAATTAGTTTTTTGTTATTTCTAAATAAAAAAAATATTCAAAACAAACTAACAGCTCAATGCTGACAGGAATTTTGTCCTGATTATTAAGACAGTAGTACAAATACAGCAACACATCGTCCCCGACCTTTGAGACAAGTGCATCTGCTTCCGGCAGTTTGCTTCTTAAGCTACTTAAATCGTATTTGTTACACTTCCGTTTAAAGTGGTAGGAAAATGGGTTCTCCGATCCAAGACTGTTTAAAAAGGTAGATATATATTTATTTTTCCTTGGGTACAGTTTTGTTAAGTAAATTTTAAAGTAAAAAAACTGCTTTAATTGAATTATTTAAATTCAATATTTAATGGGCAAGATTGTGATAAATCAAATGTTTTTTAACTCTATTTTGTTTTTTTCAATAAGTTGGTTAGTATCGATAGCTACAGATTCAACAAGTTATATTTAGGATAGAGAAGTTAAACAAGTCATAAATGAATGTTTTAAATTATTTAATGTTTAATTAAGGTTTATACATTAAGAAAACAAATTCTTTACTTTTAAGCCCAGTTGTTATTTTTAATTGTTACTATGCTTCATTTTACATAAAAAGTACTAAACATTTTTACTATAGAGCAAACATGTATGGTATGCTATTTATTAACATTAACAAGAATGAGTTAAATATACACCAAGGGTCTTTGTTACACGAAGACATTTTTACACGTAGACATTTTTGCACGAGAGAAAAACAAAAACATTACTAACTTAGAGTAAGGATTAGGGGTAAAAGCAATATTAAAAAATACTTTTATTTAAAATAAAAAAAGTTAGTAAAAAACGATAAAGTAAAATAAAATAATTACCGACCAAGAATAAGGGTTAGGTGTAACATTATTAGTAAAAAAAAAGTAAAAAAAACATCATTTTATGGAATTGTGTCTCTTCGTGCATATTTGATACACACCCATTTCTCAAAGACATTAAACATCATAAATATTAGAACTTAAATCATATTAACTCTATGAAAATATTCATTTTGTTTTCTAAACAAAAAAATCATTTAAGTATCTTTGTATATATAGCTTTTCTTTAATATATATTTTATATTTTAGTTAGTAATTATGTAATATGTATGCTTTAAAATATTTATAAAATAAATTCATGTGTTGGACTGTCTTTTTGATTACCTACAGATATTTTTTATAAAGATTAATCACCTTAGAAATACATATGTAGATGAAGAGTGCAATGATCTTATATAAATAAGTTTAAAATTTTAAAAATAATTTGGAGCACTTAATTATTTCTAAATTAGAAAAAAGTTCATATAAGATATATAAGGTAAAATCTAGCACTAAGTAAAAGGAACACATTTAAGATCCTTAGCATAAAAAACTATTTGGAACTTTTAGAAGCAACGAGATAGCATAACATTTCAACAACAACAAAAACTTACTGTAAACTTTTGTGAGTTGTTTTTTCAAAATTTAAACTTTTTTTAACAGACATTTTTTCTCTGTCGAAAAATCCAAACCTTTTACACTTCATTTGGTTGTACGTTTCAAAACCTTTCTTTAAAACTAAAATGGTAAAATGGGGATTTATTAAAATAAACTCTATACAAAAACGATCTAGTAAAAAATATATTGTCATAACATATATATTAGTAGTTATTTCAGAATATGTTTAAGTCTAAAGTTAGAATTATTATAATAAGTAAAAATTTTAAAACTAATGTAGAATCATTTTGAAACCAAATTGTAAGAAAATTTTGACACACAGTACTAAACACTCAACTATAAGTAGAAAACCTTAAGGTTCGTCAAAGAACACTAGTCAAAAGTATATGCAGATTAGTTTCCTTCGACTTATCCAAAGTATTTTATGAAAACAAATAAATACTAACAGTTGAAATTCTTGAAGTCAGGATTACAGGCATTGTGCAAAGCAACTTGCTCACTATCATACAAATCGTTCTGATTGTAAAAAACATTTCCAATCAAATGTTGAAGGTCTTCTGGCAACTCAATTCCAACTGGGATTTTCACGTTTTTGTGCACCATTTGTACAAATATCTCTTTAAAATCTCCAGCAACTTTTTTCGGTTGAATACTCTTCTTAAAAGTATTTAGTGAGACCCTTCTTATGGATTTACCTATTTCTGTAATTTAAACAACAAAAAATTTTAGTTGACAAATTAAAGATAAATTTATCATGCTTAAACGTTTTAACGTACTATTTTGTGTTAGTGGGTGTATAGTTAACAAATACAAATAAAAAAATCACATAGTAATATTAACTACCACTTTTCAGTTACTAGTCTACAAATTTATGTATTTACTAAAATAGCAAAACTTTTACTAACTAGCTTTAACTTTCTGCTTGGGGTTAGGATCAGCTTTGGGTAAAGCTGGAAAATTATAACAATATTACAACAAGTATGTAAAAAGTTGAATGACTAAATTGTTGTGATACAAAGTTGTAGACTTTTCTATTTGAAAAATTAATGTTAATGATAGTTTACTTCGCTCAAATAGTTTTTTTCTCAAAGGTTATCGTTTTAAATTACATTTATAATGATATTAGAATAGCATTTAATATTTTTAACTAAAAATAAAAGGCTGTAGTATAATGTAGTAGAACTTTTGACCTACATTCGAGCTCTACAAACTATATATGACCTTAAGTATACTTCAAAGATAGTACTAACGTCAAAGTCTTGAAAAATTAAGATAATGTTGTTTAAACAAGTTTAATTTTTTATCTATAATACTATATAGACACTATATAGTTTGTGAAAAATGTTTGTAGCTTAAACCTGATTGTTCACCAACTTCTACAGGAACCGGTTTCTAAAATTAATTAATACTTTACAGTTTTGTTTATTTTATCTATCAAAAAATTTTATAAGTAAATATATCATTAAAACTTGTTTACTAAATAATTAAAATTTTATGTTTTCTTAGGTTTTAAAAATATTAAGCAACAAAATTTAGTCAAATAAAGTGATAAAAAAATAATAATAAAATAGTTACTTTGTCAGAATTTGATTCTTTTGCTTTTTGTATTGGCTTCTGTTCTAGAGAAATATTTTTAAGAAAAATTACTATTTGGCATATATAAAATATACTACTAGAAATAATACAACATAAAGTACATATAAATTATAAAAACTTCTTTTTACAAAAGTAATCTTAACAGAACAGATAGATTTTTTTTTTTTTTAAACTACTTAAATTTCATCTAGTTATCAAATATCAATTTTTTTATTTTAACATTTTAAAGGTTTACTCATAATACTGAGCTTACTAACAAGTTTGAATAAAAAATGTATTCAAAAGAAAAACATAAAAGATGTTTTTAATTGAAATTTAAGGCTTAAAATCAAGGTAGTAAATTTAATATTTAAAAATTTCAAACTTTTACATAAGGATAGTCATACATTTAGACAAATACAACAGTAAAATATAAAATGTTAAAAAAAAACAAAAAAATTATTTAAAATAATAAATTTTTAGACTTGTAAAATTATTGATAAAATCAATAAAACCTTAAAAAAAAAGTTATTAGGATCAATTACTTTTAAAAACTATATAAATAGTATTTATTAAAAGTCAACTAAGCTAAATTGTAGAAGTTCAAACTTTAAACAGCTATAATAATTTGTATTTTTTGTAAATATTTTAAAATGGTATTCAATTAACTGCACACTGATTGTTATGTGATAGTAAATACAAATAGAAAAATCACTTAGTAATTTTAACTACAACTTTTCTGTTACAAGTCAACAAATAATAGTATTCAAAAATAACAAAACTTCTACTAACTAGCTTTAGCTTTCTGCTTGGAATTAGGAACAGCATTGGGTAAAGCTGGAAAATCAACTGTGTTCATATTAAAACCAGGACCTTTCATGATTGCCATTGAAATTAACTTAAACAAAATAATACTGTAAAACATATATAAATCACTACAAATAATGTTACATTTAATATTTCAGCATTGATAAACTATGTGCTTTTTATCAAACATTATTTTGAGTTCTATAATAATATTGGTCTAGTTTTACTTTCTTAACAATTATATTCTAAAAACGAAGATATATTGCTATATTTCAACTAGCTGTTACAATTATCTTTTATACCTAACTTTTAAAAGTTTAGCATTTTATTTTACAATAATTAAATTAAATTTTTTTTACATAATCATTGACATTGGTGAGAATTAAGTGATTTTTATCATAGTAGGTTACCATGGCTTAAGCTTTACCAGTAGTTATTGTATTTTGTTGTTTTCAATAAATTTTAATAAGTGTACAGTAAAATTTTAATTAATTTTAACAAGTAAGTAGTACAGCATTGTTAATCCAATAGTTGATTTAACAATGTTAAGAAATAGAAACAATTAGTATCTTCAAAGAATTAACATGTTTTTAATCACTTGAAATAAAGTTTATCTAATATTTTATTTTCAATCACCGTAATGTAGCATTGTTTTTTAATATACATTAGTATTGTGCTTCCATCATATAAGTTAATAAAACTATGAGAAAAATGGTTTCCATAAGTAAAATTACTAAACTGTCACATACAAATTTGCTACTTCATGTATTATCATTTACAAAGTGGTTAACATATGTACATCATAAGGTTTTCATTTTAATGCAGGGTTTATCCAAGTGGGCTATATTGCTCCTTTAAGGGAATTTTGGCTATCAGGAGGCAAAATTAATATTTATTAATAGTTCCTTTTATAGTTTTATGCCAACGAAGCTATTATGAAAATTAGTTGAAAACCCTCCATAAGATAATTGTATATACAAACTAGAGCTCATAAGAAAATTTTTAAAACTAAAAGAGAATTGTACTTTTGCAACTGCAAAATGGGCAGATTAAATAAAAAAATATAAATAAAACATAAATATTATAATGGGCAAAATTCATAGTAAATAGTTCAGTTTTTCTGAAAATATGAACACGTACAGTGCATTTATAATTATACTGTATTAATTAAGCGTTCTGTCATCTTCAAATATTTAGAGTTGAATTAAACGTTTACCCAAAATTTTTTTTTTATCAAAAAATTATTTCTTTATGCAATAAAGCTAAATAAATCTTTATTTTACCTGGAACTGTTCAAGTTTTCTATACAAACATTTAAAATTAATTTACATAACTTTATGGTTATTTATACAATTTTTTTTTTTTTTCTTACTAGTTTAACTTCTTTCTTTAAATACTGTAAATTCTTCAATGCTGGTTTGTCTCCTAGAAAAAGCACAAACGTTGTTTAAAAAACCATATATTTGTTTGTAAGAGCAAAAAAAAGTAAGAAAAAAAACATTGGTAAAAAACTATAAAAAAGTATAACTTGAAAACAAAACAAAATAGGCTTAAAATAATTAAAATATTTTTTCTTATGCTAGTTCTAAAACAAAATTTCAGTTTACTGTTCAAAAAAAAAAAAAAAGTTTTAAGACAAATGTTTATCTTATCAAAATTTTGCAAAGTTTAATAAAACTGTAAATTAACTTGCTTCGATTGAAATTACATTTAATTAGGGCATACAAAGTCTTATGTAACAATGAATAATCTGTTTGTTTATTATATATATATATATATATAAATAATACTATCAAAAGAAAAAGCAGTTAGGCTTACACAAGGAAATTGTAAGTACATAAAACAAGAGAAGACTAATTACTTATAGAAAACAATCAAATTAAATAGTAAATGATTTCAAACTACAGAAACTAAGCAATTAGTGAGTCTTACTACTAAAAAAAGTTTATTAAAGATGATGTATGTAATGTATGTAACTTTTTTCTTACTGTCTGAGCTTTAATGCTAACAAATTTAGATATGATTATATACTATAAAACTTTACAATTTATATATCATATATAGATTTATGGTATTAAAAAGTTTTAAACACATAAAGTTCTGACCTTTATTTAGAAATATTTAAAAAATATATAAAAGTTTTATTCCTTTATACTTTCACTCATCACTTTAACAATAGACAAAAAATAGTTTTTGCTATATTGTTGCTATATTTATTTAAAAGCTTATATATAAATGTAAAAATATAAACTAAAAAACTTAATAGCTTAATTATCATATTTGAATTTAAGGTTTAAAAATAGACTTCAAGAACTTAACCATCAAATTAGAAATATTTAAGTATAAATTAAAAATTAAACTTAAAGAACTTACTTATCAATTTAGAAATATTTAAATATTAATTCAATAAGTTATACTTCATTAAATCTAGACTTATCCTTAAACAATAGGTAAAGCTCAAGTTGTGGTTCTTTTATTAAAAAACAAAAAGTTTAAACTTCTTTTTGTTAATGCATTTAAAAAAACTTAATTAAACATAGTTTTATAGGTATACAAGTTTTATATTACTTACTTTTAGTAATAAGTCTATCAACACAGTGGTAGTAAACAATAAAAAACAATTATGTGTTGCACTACCAATCACTTTGTGTTTTAAACTATATAAAAAAACATTGCAGAACATATTACAAAACAAATTAGATAATAAATAACCAAAACATTCTTGATTTTGCACAATTTTTTGAAAGGGCAAGTTAAAAAAAATTTGTAGATTGTTTTAAATTTATCAAAAAAAAAGAACTTTGTTACAATCTCTGAAACTTTCATAAAATGCTCAAGTATTCTTTTATAATAAAAAAATTTCTTTAAGATTAATCATGTGATTATGCTTGCTTTTAACAAAATATCAAAACAATCATAAGTCATAAAAAAAATTCGATAAGTAATTGGTAGCTTAAATAAAACAAGCATACTAGGGCACTAAAATATAAAAAGATATTCTCAAAGGTCATTAAAAGAATCAAAAAATAAAGCTTTGATGCTTATACTTCATAATAATTCAATAATAATAATAAAACAAGTATACTTAATTCTATATTCCTAAATACTTTTATAAAAAACTTACCATAAGAAAACACTGTTTAATTATATTTGTAATTTGTTTGAATTAAGCAGTTCTATCTTTTCTACTACTCTTTAATTAGTGAATAAATTAGAATTTGAACAAAATTAGTAACTTTTCCTCAAAAGGAATTTTTCATTGTAGATTTTGTACATTTTCAAAAAATATTGTTAGCTTACTGAACTATCATAAATGAGCTCCTACAAAATTTTACTTATTGCAATGATTTAACATCAGTATCAAGGTTTTCAATTTTCGGCTAGCACATAACATCATAAAAATGTTAGCAAAGTTATTATTTAGTTTTGATAATAAAAATTAAAAATATCTTTTAATAAAAAATAAAGCATCTTAAAATATTTTAAACTTTTCTATCAGGGATGCTATAACTTGAGTTTTCTATTTTTGCAATTATTCCTCCTATCGTAATTGCTATTTTTTTACATGTTTCATTATGAAAATTTACTTGATCACGTCATTTTTAATTAAAACAAATTAACGTTTAATTAAGTGCACATCAACTTATTGATTCTGGTAAAACCTTCCTTCTAAGCTAAGTTGAGTTATAAATTAAAAAAAATATTAATAGTTGTAAGCCTGAAAGCTCAATATTTATGATAGTTTCAGTTAAAAAGTGTTTTATACGTAAAAAAAAAACAACTTACTGGTCTAACAATTAATAGTCTATAAATAAACATATAAACTATATCCTAGGATTTAAGTTATTTTAAAAACTTTTTTTTTTGTAAAACTAATTGGTAATCGATAATCTTTCTTAAGTAATTTTTCTAAAAACAAATTGCTATCACGCTGACGCTGAGCATTATGTATGTAAAAGTTTTATTTGTACGTTATATAAGTTAGTTTTTAAACAGTTTTAAATTTTAAATGTACTATTTTATACAAAAATGTGATGAAATATGAGCAAATGAACTAAAAGTGAGCATTGATTTAAAAAAAAGAACTTATTTGTAAGTTTGTACTAAAAAAGTACTTTTCTTAGAAAGTAAGTTTTTTTCCTTGCAGGCGGCTTTTTGCCGACCCCTAAACTACACGAATAATTAATAATGAATTTTAGAATGTCAATGATTGTTATGTCAATCGAATACTAAAGCATATATATATATTTTTTCGCTACACTAAATTTTACGATGAAATAACTAAAGAAATTTGTTTTTACATTATGTTTAACATAAATATCGTAAAATGCCATTTTTTTTTGCACGACAATCATCCTAAAATAAGTAGAAGTTAAAACTACTTTTATAGACTTAAAAATTTTTAAACGAAGCAATTTTTTATTTCTTTGTTTTTAAAGAATATTTTTTGCAGAATTTCATACCTTAAATACACAGCTATATTATCTTTTTTTAGTTCAGATTTGTTAGGTCGGTGCTAAAGCTAATAAAAAAAGTGTAATTTTTTAGCTTTAATTATAGTCTTGCAACCTATCTCAAAAATTACATTTAAATCTTATTTTTTTGAAAAGTATTCTACAGTGAAATAACTTTAAGAACCAATGAATTTATTTTACATAATAGTTTAATACTTTAAGAAATATAAGCAATTTTTCTAGTTTTGGTCTTTTATCAGGGTCTTCAAGCTTAGTCAAAAATAATAATTTTTGTTTAAAATTTTTTGATAGAAACTTACTCAACTTTTAACTTATTTTTTATGATTGTCGTACTTTTTGCTTAGTTTTCTTTAAACAAAACTCTAGTTTATTATATTAATACTTTTATATCCTACTAAAAATTGTTATGTAAAAATAAAAAGAAATAAAAAATCTAAGTACACAACATATACAATTTTTTCAAACTTATATACAACTTAAAAAGTATTAACAAACTATGTACACAAAATTAATTTAATTTCTAAAACTTTGTTTTGTTGTGTGGTTAAGTTGTTTATTATAGAAAACAAACAGAAAGTTATAATATTTTAAATTATGATAAAGGTGAACACAAATTTAAAATTGTTTATATAAATTCGAATTAATTAATTTATTATGATTAGTCAAGTAAAAAATATGTAGTAAATAAAATTTCTTAAAAAAAAACTAAAGTCTAGAAGGTAAGCTTAAAAGAAGTTTGATACAATAAATTAATTTAAGTACTAGAAAATATAATATTTAAAGATGCTTAGTCTAAAATCAAAAAAGATTATAAATCAATAATCATACTTAATAGTTTTCCGTATAAATTTTACGCTTATTTTTTAACTTGACATAACAGTTCAAATTTTATTAACAAAACTGTATTGGTTTTATAAAAAGTATTCATTTTGAGTGTTAACTTTACAGTCAAGTAAGAAACTTCAAACAACTGCTTTAATTTTCACTTACTTAAAAAAAAAACAGCTATAAATAAAAACTTTTAGAATATAGAAGTTAATACTACTTAGTATTTGGTCAGTTTAGTATTCTTATGTTATTAGGAACATATACAGTTAGAAACAAATAAAGTTTGAAAGTTCAATTTTTATAGTGTAACAGTCTTAATAACAAAACTATTAATATTTTCAATTTGTACTAAATACATATAATCTTTTTTTTTGCTAAAATTTACATGATATAAAAAAAGTTTTTTTAAATAGTTAGTCTTCTGTTTTGAAAAAAGATTCGTTCATAAAAAAATAACTATAAAGTTTATAAAGTAGCATTCTTTTAATCGTGATAACAACAATAAAACCATTAAAAAATTACTAATTAAAGGGTATTAAATGTATAAAGATGTTATTATACTATGTGTATATGTTGTTTAATTTTTCTTCGTACATCTAAACTCAACAAAATATTTTTCTTATAGAACAAAAATATGGTGCTCATAGTTAAGACAATTAAAATAAAAAACAGACAAAATTCACGTTTTTATTGGTTTTTTATAAAAGGCTTAGTTTCATTGCTAAAATTGAAGTTTTATAAACAATCATTTCAAACAATAAAAATATTGACCTTAAATTAGTTAATATTTTAACGAGGTCATTTTTATTTATTTTGTAAGTAACAAAAATAAATAATTAGTCTCTTTAGATTAAAAGAAGTTGTTTAAGGTACAAACTATAAGGAACATTTTAATTAAGTCGGAAGCATTTTAGTTTGTTGTTTCTGCATTGAGCTACTTCTTTAAATTGACTATTAAAACACTTGTGTTGAAAATACGTCATAATGCCTGTTAATTTCAAGCTTATTTGAAGTTAAAAATTAGCATTGAGACTGCAGTTTCAGTCCTACTGTTAATAGTATTTAAAATCGATGTTATATACCTAAGAGTCCAAAGTCGGAAAAATAAAGAACAGGCCAAGATATTTTCATATAGTAATTATTTTCACAAAAATATAAGCGACAATCCAATTTAAGGTTATAAGGAAGTAAAACACAATTTTTGAAAATATTTTTTTTCATGCAACTTTCAAAAATCAAAAGCTGTTTTTTAAAGTAGTTGAGTTTATAACTTGAGGTTAATAAAAAATATATGCAAAAATATTATATCTATTTTCTAATAGCCAAAATGTAGTGCTAATGTTTAAGAAAAAATGAAAAGAATTTTATTGAGGTGATAAAAATTAAGAAAAATGTAGTAGGAAGAAAATATTAAACAGACAAGTTTAAAAAATTTGATTAAGGCTAGTTTAAGTTTTAAATTTTAACAAATTATAGTTTAGTTAACTCAAACTTTGAGATAATAAAAAAAAAAACTATGTACTGAAAAATATGTATGTATTGAAAATTTAGGTTATGTTTTATTTAATTTTGTTAACTAATCATTAATTTGTTTTAACTAAATCATTAAGATTTGATCTTCATCTGTTGTGTTTTCTTTTAACCCTTCTTCTTTTTTGAGCCTGCTTCTTCAACTGTACTTTTTTCTGATTGGCTGCTTTTATCTGTTGAGCTTTTTGATTGGCTTGTTTTCTTCTCCTTCGAGCTCTTTGCTGCCTTCTGCGGTCCATAAAAAAATCAAACTTGTTAATTATATCTGTAAAAATTTTCATTATCAAAATTTGAACAACTAATCAATTTAGTTTTTTTTTATTTGCTATTGTTTCGTTGTAATTTATAAGGTTTTATTTGGTTAACTTAAAAACATGCATCAAATAAATTAGTTTTATATAACTGAAAACTTTATATTGTTGATTTTTTTGTTTAGAAAAGTGTAAATATTTATAGTTTTTGACTTACAGACATTAGATTAAAGAATGTTGGTTTAAAAATTTTATATAGTTATGAATAGAGCTCTAGATGCAAAGTTTTAATCTCATATGTTAGATTTTTAACTTTACGTTTAAAAAATATTTTGAAATCATTTATAGTCGGTACTGTAACTATAAAAATAAAAAGCTAAAATCTACTAAACTAAAAAAGCTACTTCTAAAAAAATACCTTTTAAAACTCTTAAAGCTTAATTATTAACCAGTTTATCAAAAACAAAATTTTTGTAAAAATATTTGCGAGTATAATACTATTTGTAGTTTAAAAAGTATTTTTAGGTGAAGGAAAATAACGCTGTTTAGTATAAGTTTTTATTTTGATAAAAAGTTAAGATAATTAAAGTTATACAATTAAAAACGTTTTTGGCTTTATATATCTGCAGCTTAGAAAACCAAAGTAAAAGTTTTAAGAATAACATGATCTCAACGAAACATAGTTTGAATGAGCTGTAAAAAATTTAAGATCTTGAGTACTTATAGTAGTGAATCGAGAGAATAACAGTTTGAAACTTGCGTAAAACGTTGTAAAACATTGAGAACTTTTTACGATCTGCTCTAGTTTCAATAAAAATATTTGTACAGAGTTACCTTTCAGTTTTAAAGGAAACCTATAAGGTAATTACAATGAAATATTTTATAGCTAAAAGAATGTCATAAAACGAACAAATATCTACAAAACGGAAGATACAGACTTTTAATTTAGGAGTATGTTGTACTATAGCCAAATTTTAATAAACTTAAAATATGCTTATTAATTCTTATACTCTTTAGCCCTTCACCGTAGTTTTTTCAACAAGTACTCAAATGATATTAAAATACCTTGATTTTTTTCTAATCTCGTTAGAGCAGATGTGAAAAACTGACAAATTAAAAAAAAAGAAGTTTTACTCAATGAAGCTGTTAAAAGATGTTTTTTTACAATTTCAAGCATAATCTCCCCACAACTATTCTCTATTCCCTAAAAAACAGTCCTAGAAAAATATTTTTTTATTTTTTGATTTAGGTTTTAATTTCATAAACGAAACTTAATCTGTTTTTATTTTTACTGAAAAGAAAAGTTTCAAAAGGTAAAGTGCTTACTTAAATTTTTTTTTGAAAACAAAAACATGTCTATTTTAACCTACAAAGTAAGTTTAGTTTTTGATTCTAGATATTGTTGATTTTTAACCTCACAGAATTTTCAAAAACATTTTTTCAATTTCACACATTGTTTAATTATTAGTTTTGTAAACGAGCTATGAAAGCACGAAAACTGAGACTAAATACACAACACTGGGGTTAAAAATAAAAAGTAGAGTCTTTTATAATTACTATAAGTATGATGGTTTTGGATGTTAACAAACAATTGTTAAATAATTAGCTTAACTAAAACAAAAAAAAGTAGTTAAAATTTGTCTTAAAACTTTATTTCAAAAACATATAAACACAAAATTTCACTAATGGTTTTGTAAGTCATGAGAAAAATTGTTACATGTTAAAAATTATCTTCGTTAAGCCATATAATTTGTTTTTAGTTAAAACTATAAATGATTTATGGCCAACATACTTTTAGTATTTGAGTTAATTTTTCGCTGTCGTAAAACTTTTATCCTTTTTTAATTTTTACTGTAGATGTTGAATCTTAAACAATAAAACTTTTCGAAATTTAATGAAGTATGTAACAAAATTATTTTATTTTAAATGATTTATATATATAAATATTTTTAAGAAATTATTATACTTCTTTTAAAACAAATATAAAACCAAAAACAATTATACATATTTTTCTAAAGCAGGGTTTCCCAAACTTTATTTTAAAAGGCCCTTTTATAGAAATTAAAAAAACTATGGCTACCTCCAACAAGATTACTTAATAAACTACCATAAAAAGCACCTTAGACCTTTTTTTTTTGCTATTCATCATCAACTCCAGAATATCTAGTGTAAATTTCAAATTATGAGTTCATGGCCCCCTTATGGTCTTTTTACGGCTCATAGCCCCCAAGGGGGCCACTTGGCCCGCTTGGGAAAACCCTTGTCTAAAGTATATAAGCAGATAGAAACAAACTGCTTGCTCTAAAGTAACAAAAAAACGTTTCCTGAAAAAATAAATACTTAATAAATAATTTTCCCGAATAATTGCGCAAATCTGTTAAACAAGTATAGTTTTTCAACAAAACAAATACTTGCTAAAGTGTTTTAACTGGTAAAAATATTATTAAATTTTTGACACTAAAAATGTATACTCTTAAATTCAAAACATTTTGTAAGCAAGATTAAGCAATAACAAGCAGTAATACTTTTAAACTATTACTTAAAAATAAAGGTTTTATTTTGTATTCTAATTTCTTAACGATACGAAACACTTTAGAAAAACTAGTTTTGATAAATTAACATAATTTTTATAAAGTTTGCTTAATTTCATACTTTAAGAATATTTTCATGTTTAGTTGGTAAATACTTTAAGATACCTTGTTTTAAACATAAACTTATATTGAACAGTAATTAAAAAGTATATAACAAGTAATTTTAACCAAGTTTGAAGTGTTAACCTTATGTTTCAAAAATCACTCAAAAAGTTAATATAAGCTGAAGCATCAAAATAGTTTATAGTTTTGTAAATTATTTACAAAATATTTACACGAAGTTTTTTCAGGTTACATGAATAATCCAAGGGTGAATAGAAAAAATCATAAAAAAATTAATTAGTGATTCAAAGTTTAGAAACTCTTCTGCAGTAACTAAAGCTTTTTTAAAATAACTTAATTTCAAAACAAACAGCATAATGTTTGATACCGCAAAGTGCTTCATGATTTCAATGAAATGAAATTAAACATATCAATTTATCTACTTGAAGTCAGACTAATTAATTTAAATCAAGGACATATTTGGTCGAAAGCCAGTATTTTATCTGTATTTTAAATATTACATTTCGCTTTGATATGGTACTGTATCTACATTAAAATATAACTGTAATTAAAACTTTTGTAATTAAAAAAGTTCCTAAGGCTGTAAAGAAAAACTATCCCCATTTAAAATATCTAAAAAAATATTTGTTGTTATTAGAAAAAAAAAAAGTAACTTTCTCAAAATAATTAACTAAACTTTGCAAATTTAATCAAAACATCCTTAAAAAAAACTTGCTAAATACTCTTGTTAAAAACACAAATTAAAAAACAATAATTAATAAAACAGCATGTATCAAAACTTTTATATAAATGAATATTGACCTAGTTTTTAAAATGTTTATTATTAATCTTAAGCTTTCTAAACTAACACACCAGTATCATAACATATTTATATTAAAACTAAACAAATAAATATTAAGTATAAGTTTAAGACTTCGTATACAAATTTATAAATATTACGATGTGCTTTAGGCGAAGTTACTTTTGATAAATAAACATGTTTTTCGTAAATGTTTACTAAGCTTTATATCTTAAGAACATTATTGCCTTTAATTGGTCTAAGCTCTCCCTAAGTCAGTCTTACTCTTATAAAAAGTCTTTCTTTAATACAAACTTCGTTTTATTTTAATACAACTTTATCAAAAAGAAGATTAAACAACGCTATTTACAAACAAAAACAACTTACAAACTAATATTAATAAAATTAAAAATATTTTTATAGCAAGTTTACTTAGGTATTTTAACATTTCTCTTTTTATAAAAACATTAAAAAAATTGTTTTCACTAAATGTAAAAACTTCTATGGTAAACTTTTTAGAAATATAATGTTTTTTCTGAATAAATAGTTTAAAGAAAAAAAAAACAAAACTTCAAAACTATCTTTAATTTTATTAAGTAGTATGACTGTACTTTTTTCCATGTTTTAAGGAACATGTTTTTATATTTCTGTTATAACTAATCAACATACCTTTTTTATATTTTAAAAAAGTTACCGAAAAAGAATAGAAAAGTATCCTAGCTTAAGTTTTGCAACAAAGAAACCTTTTTAACCGTAAACTTGTTATTTTAAGTGAAACTCTTTTATGATCGTTTCACTATATTAAGGATTACTACTATACATTTATACAATGCTTTTTTAATACTTTGATATTGTTTATTTTATAATTACGTCAACCGAAAACGGATTAAGTAGTAAAATATTTTTTTGTTAAAAATACTGAATAACTTTGTTACGTAAAAATATTCAAGTTTATATTTCTACTTAAGTTAGATACTTTTAGGGATAAGAGAATTTTGAAAAACCTATTTGTTTAATTAATTTTACTTTAAGAAGTAGTTAAACTTTGTTTGTCTAATTTATAACAAAGTAACAAAAAAAATTAAGTAAATAAAACGTTTTAACTTAAAAAACTTTAGCTCCTAAGAAAAATACTTAAGACAGTCGAAAATTGAAACTGATTTCAAACAAACTGTTAGGTTTGTTTGACCTAACAAAAAATAAAATTAATTTAAACTCAGTTTTTAAACATAGTTTTATTATTACAAAATTTAGGTTTAAGTATTTCGGTTAATAAATATAAAATTTTCAAACTAGTTTATCTTGTTTTGAAATTAGTTAAACTCGTCTGAGTTAAACTTTTTAAAGACTTATATACTAATTTCATTGTATTTTAAAATATTTATATTGTAAAAAGTTAAGGTAAGAAAATAGAATAAAATAGTTATGGCTTATAAAAGTTTTTTAAGACAGTATGTTACAATAATTACAGCTTATAAATCAATTAGTATTAAAACTAATTATTTTAAATGACAAAATATAAATGAATATATATATATATACTGACCTTAAAGGTTTGAGTAATACAAAAAAATCTAAATAACGATCTAATACTGTTCACCTAAAATTGTTATTACTTTTTCTTGTAAACCACTAGAGTAGATTGTTTTCAACTTTAAGTATACATAAAAGTTCTAAAAAGTTCTGTATAAACAAGTTTTTGTTTCCACTAATTTATTTTCCTTGTAACTACAACATAAATAATATTTACAACAAAGTATAATGTGAACACTTAAGTGCATATAAGATTTACTTGTGGTTTTAATAATATGCTTCTAGCAACTTTTTTATTTATACAAGAAAATTTTCATATTCACGTTTTTTATTATAAGGTTGCATTTCATGTAATGTTTACAAGTTGCTAAATTAGTTTGTTATGCTTAACATTCTATGAATTTTTTATCTTTATAATTACGTCAAAATATAGTTTGTTGTTGGAAATTGAAAACGTCTGATGTTTATAAATTGTTTTTGTGAAAACTTTTTTTTCTTTGATATTTTTAGCGGTAAAAATGTTACAGATTAAATTAAGGGAAAGTCATTGTTTAACTACTTTGAACAAAATTTAATTGGTTTAGTTAGCAAAATAAGAATCTATAAAAGATAAGAACATACCTACAACGTATTTAGAAAGAAATTTTTTAGCTCTATAACCTAATAGTAACAAAAAACGGTCGGTATTGTTTTTTTTTTAACTTTTAGTTTTTTCTTATCAAACTGCTAATCAAAGTAAGAACAATCAATATTTTTTATTCCAAAAATAATGAATAAAGTTATGACTTTTGTACATAAATACACAATCTTTCAGTTTTGTGACAACAAACTTCTAAGAAAGCAAACTAGAACAAAAGACATAAAAATACCCCACAAATATAATAATGTATTGTTAATAATGTAAATACTTTTAAAGCTTTTCGCAAATGACTATATTTAGTCAATATAAACATAAAAGATTATTACTAAAGATTTTCCATATTAATCAGTATAACTAAAATGAATTATGAATGAAATACTAATATATACTGGAAACTATAAACTTTATTATTATATCAAAAGTATTTTAAGTTCAAAATAAAAAACTTGTATCGCTACTGAAGTAAATAAATTAGCAATGTTAAAGATAAAGTGTTAAGTCATTAAAACCGTTAAATATTGTTTAATTAAAGATAAAAAAACGTTTAAAATAAATAGTTCTAAGACATGCTGTACGAAAATAATCTTTCGGTTATCGAGTCGTACATCACTTAAATACAGTTTAACATCTTAAAGATTAAAAATATATCAAATCATACAGTCTGCAGCAGTTTAATGTGTAAATTAAAAAATAGTGAGATTTTAGTTCTAGAGAGAAAAAATAAGGTTATCATGGGTTATGTTACGTAAAATAATAAAAGTGCAATAAAACAAATTAAATTATCGAAAAACTCTCAGACAAAAATGTTAATATAAGATAATCCTAACAATTAGTGTTTAAAAACTATATTTTTTGTATAATTAGAGACTGTTAGAGTCTATAAAATCAAGATACATCTTTAAATATTTTTTTTTTCATTAATCTTTCTTTGTGTCTAGAAATATTATATGCTAAAAGCATTCATAGTTTATGCATGTTGACAAAATATAAGTTAGATCTTTCAACTTTACCCGAATCGTG